>NC_031770.1:91298766-91457227 GCF_001522545.3 Parus major
AGGCAAGGAAAGAACTGGAACAAAAGGTGGGGTTCACATAGATTGATAGGGCTTAGGGGCAGGATTGGGGTGATGGATGGGGAACAATCTGGAAAAATGGGAAGGGTTTACAATGATGGGCAACTGGGGACAAACCATTCTTTATGACAGGGGAGCAACTGGGGTAAACCACCTCTGAACTTAATAAAACCAAACAAATGGGCGGCAACAATTCCTTATATTCCAAGTTCTAGTTTTGTACTCCAGAAAACATGCTCTCTATTTATTGGCCTGGCAATTCCCCACTTGGAATTAACTTTATGTAACCTTAAATATGTGCAGTACAGCTGTCTATATGACCCTAGAACCAGTTTTTATTCAGTAAATTTAAAAAAAGTTATAATTCCTTCAACCTACTTAAGATGTTTGCCTCAGTTTAAGAAGAATCATGTTATGAAAGCATTTCTATTTTTCCACTGCCTTTAAGGAAGTTTAGATTAATTTACATTGTGCATAACAGCTTTTAATCAGATGTACACCATCCTCTGTTTCCATCAAGTAGTAAAAACACCCAGAGGGAAGTAGTTACTTGGTGTACAGGACTAGGAGCTATGTAAGACAAGGCATGCTGATGCTAATCAGTGAGGTCATATAGAAATGTGTTGAACACATATTGTATAATCATAATATGGAAAATCTGAAATATTGCAGACAGCTGTAAGATGCAGTGAGTTATAAAACTCTGTATACACTCAAGGCTAAGCAGAGAGGCTTGTGCTATCCCAGTAAGAAAATGAAAACTTCCATGGTGACATGGGGGTTAAATCTTTATATTAAAAAACAGCCCATTATTTTTGGTAGGGTAACTCTGGCATGAAGTCCATGGAATTGCATTACAGCCCAGAGCATTATTCATTGTTAGAACAGAGGACCAAAATAAGAGTTGACGCAAAATTATCCAAGTAACCATATTGATGTCCTGTATTGGATGGATCATGTCAATACAGACAGTATCCTGACACAGGAGAAAAGGAGATACAGTGATCTGTAATTAGTCAGAGTCCATTTAATTCAGTCCATTTAATTCAGCTCTCTTCCTTTGTCAGAGCTCTTTTTTAAAATTGCATATTTCATTACAGATTTCAATTTCTTCTCATTTATCTAATTTAACAAAAGAGGTTAAGAGAAGTACTTATTAATAACTCTTTTCCCCTCTGCAGTGTTTCAGAAAAAAATGTTTTCTGCAAAATTGTACTCAGGAGTGAAAAGATATCAATAATTATGAATTGATTTACATAGAAATAGGCTAATTATTATGTTGACTGATTTGAAATATTCATTGTTTAAAATTTGAAACTCTGGTTTTTATTTTAAGGAGATTTTTATTGCTTTATAGAGTGTACCAGAGCATAATTTCTAATTGGAGTTCCTAAAATTCAGACACAGATGTTTCTTACTATTTTAACAAGAAGATAAAAGCTCTTTCTGTAACACATGTTACTTTTCAATTGATTTTTAAAAGGTTAGGGGGCATCCCTTTGGTGCCACCTATCTTCAGATAAAAGAGGAAAGAGGATTTGGTAAATCATATCTTATTTTGTTCTTCTATAGAATTATGTATACTATTTTTTTTTTTCCTCAGCCTTCAGTATTTCTAGTTAATGTAATGATTCCCTACTTGCTTTTTATTTTTTTTCAAATCAAAAGTTAATTTTTGGAAACAGATGCAGTAGTTCATCACATCTCTGAAACATTCCTCCATGCAGCAAAATACAGCGTGTCCATCATATATTTACACTGGCTATTTCTTGTGAAAAGAACAGTAAAACATTGGGAAAGTATTATTTTGTTTCCTTGAGATTTTCACTACCGTGGGATAAAAAAAATTCCAGATGTTGGTGTTTGTAGTGTAAAAGCTGTCTGTTTAAAAGTTGTGTAGCATGTGTGTGATGTAACTTGACTTGTACAGAAGGATCCAGCTGGTGTGGGGAGCTGGCTGCCTCACTCCATTGCTTCAGACTGGGGTGAGGCAGAGGGAGGGATGGGAGGCAAAAACTGAACGACAAAAAACTCAAGTAACATGCACTTTATGTTACATATCTGAGGTCAAGACTGATTATGCATTTTAAATATTTTTTTTTTTTTTTTAGGTTGGGTTCAGTTGTATTATCATGGCCTGTTGTTAATGTTACAATTCCATGCTGTCCCACCACTGTATGAAAATAGTGCAAATACTGTTTATAATTGCATATAAAATCCATATAACAAGATTAAATTTCAATATTCTCTCAGGAAAATTTAAAATTACAAACAAATATTACCCTAGGATTGCTCTTTATGCAGATTTTCATGTTAGGGGTGCTGTTAGAAATTTGATTTTGCTCATCTGACTTTTGCTATAGGTATGTTAGTGAAATGGGTCTACTTTGTAACTAGTGTGTATCTTTTAAACCTTATTATCTGATAAAAAAAAAAAAAACAACCTTTTTAGTATCTGTCAGCAACATTGTGTTTTTTTAAAATAATGAATGGTTAGTCTTAAATGCTTTGAGACATTTATAATTACACCTTAAAGTAATTAAATGATTCGGTATCTGTAAAGACAGATGGCTGTACCGCAGAAACCAGCCTCACAATTGACACTAATTAGCACCCTTGCTGGAATCTCAGCAGTGGCCAAAATATTAAATGGGTATCAAAACTAAATTACTCACCCAGAAAGAGTTTTTCCAAGTTGATAAATTGATAAGAGATTGTGAATCCCTTAATTGCATGTATGCTTGCACATAATTATTTTCTGAAAGGAAATAGGTGACTTCAGACTCCTGTAAAGATAAATATTGTATTTCCTATTAAACTAAAATTAGAGTGTTCCATGTTTGTGTGAACTGAGAGAATGCATTCCCTCAGAAGCTAACAATTCCAAAATTGCTGTGAAACTACATGTATGTTACTTCTTTCTAGCCATATCAGTAAACAGTAATTTCTGGGGGCTAATTCCACATGTTATGGCTTTACTTATTTCTTCTTGCAGAATGACTTAGACATAGTTTTTAAAAATAAAGAAATGCATGAATGTATCAAATAATATAGGATAGTACCTTATGAAATGTGGTTGTTAAAAATACATGTAAGAACCTTATTAGCTTTCAAAACAAAAAAAAACCCCACAGAAATATTTGCCATCAGTTTTTCTCAATTTTAAGTTGTGCAGCTTATCAACATACATAGCAAAAACAGTGAAATGAAGGTCCACAGTGAGATGAAGGGCAGTGGCTACAAATTGAAAATTAAATTCTTTCTGGAAAGACCTTGACAGACTATAACTCCCTAGTGATACATTAATTATATGAATATATCAAATCTGAAGGAATTTAGGACATTATTTCAGAAATACACTTTTAATTAAAATATATGAATACTTTTATAAAATATAAAATGCTAGCTCAATTACCACAACCTTATAAATAAGCTGCTCTCAGTCCCTTTTACAGCCTAGCTTATGTTTAGTTGCAGGGGGGAGAAAGGGGAGAAAGTAAGGAAAGACAAGTTCTGTGGACTTTAATTCTGCAGTGATGGCGTTGCAGTACACAACAAAAGAAAAACTTCTAAAAGAAAGCTCAGTTACTTATTTTTCTTATAGGCATTTCTTTTCTGTCCTTGAATTAGTTGAGAGAGCTGCGCTAAATGATTTGGACACTGTTTCTCTTCACTTTGGACATTTGTCTCTTCACTTGCCACTTTTCCTTGATGTCTGACAAAACTCTGAACTTTAGCATATGCAAATGCATTAATTTGGGTTTTTTTTTTCCTTTAGTATTTCAGATTAAAAATCCCTTCTAACCAATACTTTTCTTGGATGATTTTCACTTAAAAGAGCATTTTTACAATAAAAAGAATTCATAATACCCGGGTTGCCTGTGTAAGGTGCTCAACTGACATCCCTGGAGTGACAGTACTTTAGCTTGGCCAGCAGAAAATCCATGGTGGTAAAATTTCAATAGTTTTTTCCATTCTTTTTATGGATGGGAGAATAATTCAGTTGCATTTCTGATAAATGAGATGACAGCTTTTAACTGTGTAGAGAACTATAGACTTGCTTGTACGGGGATGTTAGTTCCAGGTAGTGTGTCAGTGTTCTAAGTCTTCTAAGTAAAAAAACCCGTGCTTGTTTATAATGAGTCAGTTGAGTTGGGCATATATCTCTCTCCCAGGAGGTGACCCCCTCCAACAAAAGGGCAAATTTTTATACCCTTTTGTGGCTGGTGGCAGTCCCTGTCCCCATTCCCTTTGTATGGTACTCAGGAACATATACTCTCTCCCAGCTGCTTACTCTCCTGTCCCATCCCCTCTCATCCTTCCTCCTTTTGGTACTGTCTTCAACTCTGCCCCTCTCCCAGTTCTCAACAACACCCAGAATATTAAACAAAACACATCGAAAACATAGAAAACAATAAATAGGAAACAGAACCAACAACTTTCCTTCTTTTATACCCAATAATCTTTTTGGGCTGAAGCAAAATGTTTTTCATCTCTAACAAGACTAAAACCACTTTTGCCAGATCCTTTTAAGAACGCCAACATAACTACCTAGTTTGGCCACTGAACTCCTGTAGTTCTGAAATCTAAAGGCTTGGCTGATCCTGTATCTTTGAGAGAGGTAGAAATCAATCTAGAGCCCCTGCCTTTGCCTGCTGACTTCTGCACTGGCTCTCAGTGGGACTTTGAAGATGCCTGCTTTTCTTGCTTTACTGATTTTGGTTTCAGGTGTACTAATAATGCCTTATTTATGAAGGGAGATAGCACACAATCACTAGCAATTTGAAATTCACATAAGAACACAAACTTTGTGCAAACGTCCCAATTCAGACTATCTTTAGGAAGTAGACTGTGATCATTACTTCCGCACTAACAGTGAATGATACCAGAGGCAGCTTGCAGTCCATACTCAGTATATTTTAAAACCAACAATAATGCTTTTGTTGCTGTTTTGTTTTGTTTTGGTTTTTTTTTTCCCCCCAATCAGGGCTTAATCTTACACCGAACCCTGAAACTTTGTTCGTGGAACTTTATAGACTGAAAGGGGGACTAAAAGTCACAAGAAAATTAAGACAAAAACTGCCCTGATAACTGCTAAATACACAGAACCTACCTGGGACTTAGGAAGTCCCTGAGCCCCTGTTGGAAGCTAAAAGGCTATTAGTTAGTGGCTTATTATTTATAATGGAATGCTTGCTCTGTCTCTACACTTCTCCCAAAATATCTGTTATTGGCCACTCTAGCCAGAGTAGTGAAGTAGTGGCTGTTCAGTGTGATCCAGCAATTTGTCTTTGTTAGCTCAGATGGCTGTGTAAAGAGGGTTGGCTGGTTTTTAACAAATTGGCTTGAAAAATGTTGCCCACATGCTTGTACCAATAAAACTGCAGTAAGAGTACAATCATCTTCATGCTTAACCAGAATTTATTCTGGTGGTTTTGCTAGGGGTTTACTCCCATGCTTAGATGAAGGCAGGTCTCTGCTTTAGGTGTATCAGTGTAGTGGGTATATCAGAAGCTGCTACACAAACTTTTACGATACAAGAAAAAAACAATATGTAAGATGATTTATTTATTAGAATACTCATCCAAGCTCAAGTATTGAGAGTCCATTCTATTATTATTAATGATGATAGGAAACTTAAAGTTTTGGACATGTATCTTTTAAAATTACTATTTGAAATAAAATACAGAAGCTAAAAATAGATTGCAAAATAACATGCTATATACAATGTTTAATTTTTTAACTAAAATAAAAATAATGAAAAAGCAGTACTGTGGAAAGGGCTCCAGGAATCCTGGCTGATTGAAAGTTGAATATGAGCCAGCAGGGCCAGCCCTGTCCTGGGGGGCATCAGGCCCAGCATGGCCAGCCAGGCAAGGGAGGGGATTGTCCTGCTCTGCTCTGCACTGGGGCAGTCTCAACTTGAATAGTGTGTGTAGTTTGGTGTACTAGAATATAAGAAAGATATTAAATTATTAGAGAGAGACCAAAAGAGGGCAACAAAAATGTGAAGGGTCTTGCAGGGAAGCCATGTGAGGAGTGTCTGAGGGCACTTGGTCTGTTCAGCCTGGAGGAGACTGAGGGGAGACCTCACTGCAGTTACAGCTTCTTGTGAGGGGAGGAGGAGGGGCAGGCACTGATCTCTTCTCTGTGGTGACAGTGACAGGGCCTGAGGGAATGGCCTGAAGTTGTGCCAGGGGAGGTTTAGGTTGGATACCAGGAGAAGATTCTTCACTCAGAGGGTGGCTGGGGACTGGAACAGGCTCCCCAGGGAAGTGGTCACAGCACCAAGCTTGACAGAGCTCAAGAAGCCTTTGAACAACACTCTCAGGCACATGGTCTGATACTCAGGGCTGTCCTGTGTAGGACTGAGAGTTGATGATTCTTTTGGGTCCCTTCCAACTCAGCATATTCTGTGAAAACTAAATGGTATATAGAATACAAATACATAAAGTCAAAGATACTTTCCTTGGTGTGCAGGGGTTTCTCAACCCCACAGATGATAGCAGGGATGCCAGATGAGGAACTGCTTATTGTTTCTTGGGAGATTCTTCAGTAATGTGAATGAGAGATCCCTAATCTTGTAAAATTAGTTCTTTCCATTCAGTTCTAGTGCAAATTCAAGGGCATGATTTCAATTGTAGTCTGGGAATAGATTACTCATATTAAATAAAGTAACATGAGAACCTTATGTTGTGATCCTTTGCCATGTGTTTCATGGCTTATTACAACGCTGGAAGTGGTAAGATTTATCAGTGACTGAATGATGATCCAAATATGCTATTAAAAAGAGAACCTGTAGCTTAGAGCTTTGTTGTCTGCTCTGGAACTCAATTCCACTGCCTCCAACTGTGACTTGCTCGTTTGTGCAGTGCCTCAGGAATCTGTGTGAGGCTCAGCCAGTAGGTGCTTCTCAGCACGGTGTGATTTAGCAGATGAAAAGTGTGCAGAATATAGTTTTACTTTAACAGTTTCTGCAGCGATCATTTTCCTGTGGTGTTCAATTATGTGTTTCACAGTAGCAAGTATCTCCAGATTCTGTTTATTCTCCTTCCTTGGAGACTGTCTGCACACAGATTTTTTTCCCTGATCGAGAGAAAGATAATATGCAATGTTGACTGATATAAATCTATAAATTCTTATACAAAACCTGAGTTTATTTCATGGCTCTGCAGGTGTACAGGTATGAGAGGAATTCTGAGCATTTTTACCTTGCTTGCTTCCGTATTCTTTCAGAACTGTACCTTTTTGCACTGTGCTGGAAAGCATAATAGATAGGTTTTTCCTGATCATGTTGACAAAATGCTACTGCTGCAGTACGAAAGAATGATCAGTTGCACCTCCTTTCAGCTAGGAACAATCAAACTTTCATCAAAGTTTCAGTAAAACATTTGTTTCTATAATATGAAGACATGAATGGAAGATTTTTAGAGAAATAGGTTCTATTCATTTTAAAGCGGAGATAAAAATGTTTCTGGAACCATTTATTTTAGCTTGATACTTGTTGAAAAAGAAATACTTTAAAAGATTGCCTTAATATCTCAAGGCATAATATGGGATTATCTGTAACTAAAACAAGAGATATCAGAGAAAGTCGTGAGCAGGAGAAGTGATGTGCTGACTTCTCTGGGTTAGCCCTAACTGGTAGCCGTGTCCCACTGTGCTGGCTTTGCCCCTAAACCACTACACCCACCCAGACACTCACTTGCTTCTCCTCACAACAGAATGGGGACACAATCAGGAAGATAAAAACAGTTTAGTAGGTAAAGCAAAAGCTGCACACAGGAGCAAAGTGGTACACTGGATATTCACTGCTCCCATTGGCAGACAGATGTCCAGGAAAGCAGAGCTCCATCTCGTGCAACCATTACTTGGGAAAACAAATGCCTTAACTCAGAATAACCTCATTTCTTCCTCATCCCCGGTACCCTCTTCCTCCCCTTATGTATTGAGCATGACACCATATGGTCTGGAACATCCCTTGGGTCAGTGGCAGTCACCTGTCCTGGATGTGGCTCTTCCCAACTTCTTGTGCAGCCCCAGCCTCCTTGCTAGTAGGCTGGGATGAGAAACATTAAAAGCCTTGTCCCTGTGTAAGCACTGCTCAGCAATAGCTGAAACATCCCTGCGTTATCAACACTGTTGTCAGCACAAGTCCAAAGCACAGCACTGTGAGCTGAAAAAAAGAGCTAAATCTACTCCAGCCAAAACCGGTACACTGACATTTGTATTTCAACCTCAATAAGAGTCAAACCAAAGCTTCTGATGTTGATAAATATGTTTTTCTAATGTCAAGCAAATAATACATTGTAAATTTATAGTGGCAAATAGGAAGGTAACTTGTAAAATGGGAACTCTTTAGATATTACTGCCCTAGGCAAACCAAAATTAGTTCAGTCTTGCAGCACATACGCATTAAATAATTTTGAATCAAGATTTTCTTACTTGGGGCAACTACCTATATGTTAAAGTCGGTCTGTGATCAAGGGCCACAAACCCAGAAATAGTCTTTTTCTTTGTATATTAAAGTCAGTTATTTAAATATCACATACAAATATGAAATACTACACAGGAGGACGCATTTTAATATTTATGTAGGTGTACATATACATTGCTTTTGGCAATTTGAATTGCAGTTTTTTGAATAGATGTTGATAATTAAATGATTAGAATGTGAAATACATATTTTTGTTAAGTAAATATAGTATTTGGTACTAAATATGTAGGATGCTGGTCAGACCATCACAAATAATTTTGCATTAATAAAACTTAGCACTTTGACAGAAAGCAAGCAGCTTAAAGAGCAAGAATACAAAAGGTTATGTATTTTGGCAATGCTGCTTTTTATCTCTGCTGTGCAAATAACAGAAATCTGACATACTTTCTCTTCCAAGACTGACTTTCTTGTCCAGCTTGTATAAAGAAAATACATCTTCAGAATTACACATTCAGGGAGTATGTTTTGGAAAAGCATCTTGTCGTTTGCTTGAAACAGTTCTCTGGAGTATTGCGTCATATTTAAGAAAGGTTTATTCCTTACAAGTATGTAAGATAACTCCATCCTTAGGTAGATAAGTGCAAAAGCATGATGCAGCTGCTGTACCCACCTAGGGAATTGTCAGAGAGGGATGCAGGTTCTTTTCCCCAGGTTGCCCAGTTGTGCCAGATAAATGAAACACCAGCCTCCTGCCCAAAATCTGAGCTCTCAAGAAGAGCTGCAGTTAATATATATTCACTATACTAAGATGGGAGGTGATGGAAAAATTTAGTTTAAAAAAAAATTAAAGCTTTCTAAAGTTTCATAATGTTATATGCTGTTGCTTTAAGTAGTACTGCAGCTTATGCATTCAATATGTCAACTGTATGTATTGACAGTATGATCCTAAATTAAACGATTCAGGGAGCACCTGCACTGATGTGCTTTTCTCTGTTGAGAGTACACAAATTCGAAGCAGTTTTGGTATACTCTTGTCATAAAGCTCTGATCCAAAGTATTGCTATGGCCCTTGCACATGACTACCCATTTAAACACAGCTGTGAAACCTGTCATTACCTCTCCTGAACACACTTTCGAAAGGCTGACATGCTGTACTGCAATTCATACTGCAATGTCAGGAAAAATGGTACCTTTTAGAGTAATGATTGTATTTTAATGACTACTTTCTCTATTGTTTCCACTAAGTACTTGATAGATTTACAAAGCTATTTTAAAAATTGGATAAGGAACCCTTAATAAATGCTCCCATTGTTTTATATGTATATATGAAATTTATTAATTACGCAATATTTGAAGCAGGATGTCTAATTAGTTTATAAATATTAATTTTTCAGTGTGGCTTAGTACAGGAAATGCTTATGAATTCATTTGGGTCATTACTTTGTACTTTATCACCTAATCATATTAATAAGAGTTCAAATTAGGAAATGCATTATTATTTCAAGCAAGACATGGAGTATTGCTATTCTGATGTGACAGTCAATTTAGCATTAATAATAGAACTTAAGTTCTCCAGTTTTTATGCCTTTCTGCCTGAACCCAATGATTGGCATATTTAATGTAATCTTACACTGGGGCATAGCTGACCATTGGAAATATTTTTAGCCTCAGCCATCTAATTAAGTATAGGGGATCTGGCATCAAAATCCACCACAGCCCTCATTTGGAATTAACTACAGAACTATGAGAAAAATCATCTGAAGAAAATTATTTTTGCCATATAGAAATGGCTGTCTAACTATTGGAAAATATTGCTAAATTTAGCTTTTCTTTTGTGGCAGCTTTCTTTGCAAATGTAGCAAAGAACTTTTGTATGTATGTATAAGTTTGAGGCTGCTAGAATTGCACGTATATACAGAGCAGTATATACCTGCAGAAAATATTTCTCCTGCTCAGGCTTCTGGCTGTTTGCTTGAACAAGGCTGTCATAACCCCAGCAGAGCAGAGCTGCCAAGGTGTCCTATTGAACTGAGCAGATAGAGTGAGCAGCCTCCTGGGAACTCGAAACCATTGTTCAGTGTCAGAGACCGAGTATAGACTCTGAGCTGTTGGTAAATGGAGTGCTTTTACAAAGATAGCTAATTTATAAAAGACTTGTGTTAATTTGCTGCTTATCTTGAGTTATTATGATTTTATGCACCATTATCCTTTTTTACATTTGTTTAAATATCTAGTATCTGCTAACACATGGTGTTTCAGTCCTTAGGGGAATGCTTGCAACTGGAGCTGTTTTGTTCTCTGCTCTGTAAATCCTTTGATGTATCCACTGAGAAAAGTTTAATGTTCTGATTTACAAATGAATGATGAGGCACGGTCACTTCTTCTTCTGCTAGGTTGTGGGAAAGTATGGTATTTCTTGGGGCACCTCTGGGGAATTGTGTGAATAGGAATTTATCCTAGACAATTATCTTTGTCTGTGTACAATGCCTGTATGTTCTCTTATATATAGGCTCTATGGAATGGAGAAACTAAGGTGTGGAGAATGACGACTGCAAGATAAGGTTTGCTTTGGACTTAAGGTCACTCGTGCTCGAGGTTTTTAATCTGGTTCACATGAAGGATCATTAAAGCCATACTCTCCCAGCTGCTGGCAGCACTGAAAATCATTTCATACAACTATGCTTGCAGCAAAGTTCATATACTGTCTGATAAGAGGAGAAAGGGAGACTGAAAGGAATGTGAAGAGGGAATGTGGAAAACACATAATAGGAAGAACCAACCATAGCGGTGGAAGAAGGGGAGGGGGAGTTGAAAAATATTCATCCTTGAAGGCTGGTGAAGGAGAATGATAGACTAGGAAGAGGAAGAAAAATAGAAGGGCAGAATGAGAAATGCAGATGTTCAATGTGAGACTAAAGAGACTGATAGAATTTTAGGTATAGGAAGGAACAATTTTATATGGGCACATAAAAACAGGACAACATGTTTTTTAAATCTGCATGGGATATGACTGTAATTTTTCCTGTAAAACTGTATGTTTTTAATAGATTTTCATTTTTTTTCAGACCATGAGTATTGCTCATTGATGTAATTTCACTTAGAATTTCTTAAAATGTTATCTGGTACCAGACAGCTTAATTTGAATATTCTCTGTGAACAGGAGAGTAGTAGACACAGGTGAAACATTAACATTTTTAACAGGAATGGTGATTTCTATTTTTCATCTTGAAGTACTTCAGTAAGGCCAGTGAATACACATCTTACTTCAGTAAGCTAAATTTCATTGTCATTCTTGTCCTTATTTTCTCCCCTAATTTTTGTGTATTCTTCTTGTAAAAAAAAAAAAATGCTGTTAAAATGAGTGGGCCATTCAATAGTCATATTGAACTAGAGAGCTGTGCTCTTAAAAAAAAAAAAAAAAAAGGAAAAAAATTAAGAATGTATTAGGGGAAATGTTATGTTACCATTCATGTTCTTTTCCATGAAGCCAGCTAGAAAAATGTTCTCTCCCATCTTGAGATAAAATAGTTTAATATAGAAAGTGGAAAAACCCTTAAAGAACAGTGTGCCAGGGAACTGCTCTACTAAAGTATTGGTGAGGGTCATACTAATCAGTAAACATGAAGGACATATATTTAGACCAATCCATGTTTGAAAAATATGATTGAGAGAAAATGTACATCTTTAATGATTGTTCTGTAACTCAATAATTGCTCTTAAAGTGTTCCTCTTCCTGTAGATAGATGTAGCATGAACTTGTTTTCCTGAGGAGATGTAGAAGTTCAAAATAATGGATAAGCTCCAAATTTAGTGAAAATTGTTCCACATGCAAAGTTATATGACTTAACAGAGGAAGGGCTGCTCTGCTTCTGCTCAGTTTCCTTTCCAGTCTGAGGAAGCCAAGGGTAAGACAAGATGTTGCAGCGCCTGTGCAAGGTTGTGTGATCAATCCAAGGATGTGTTCAGCAGCCCTGTGCCAGCTCTCCCCCAGGATCCAATGTGCCCAGGTGAAGTGGTATAGGCAGGGTACCAAAGCACAATGCCAGGATGGCTGTGCTCACTTCTAAGTGAGGGTGTGGTGAATGATCTTGCTGCCTTGTGATCAAAAGAATGGAAGCAAAGTTGATCCTTGTCTTTGTTGGAGATCATTATTCTTGATATCAGCAACAGGCTGATATCTAACAGTGGAGATATTGACAGTATTTTGCAGAGGGGGGGAAGTGTATAAAATTACCTGGCATAATCCAGCTGCTCCACAATAGATAAATTGAAAAGACTGAACACAAACTTTTTTCTTTAACACAATACACTTATTAAGTTAGTAAACCATGATGTTTTATGTAAACTTCATTTCTAAACTCAAGTGTCTCAACAGAGCAATATGATAATTTTCACAGAGCAGTATCTCTGTTTAATTACTATTTAATTGCAATCATTACTGTCTGGGAGGTATTTTAAAATAATTTCTGAGTGAATAATTTGCATTTTGAAGACCGTTTCATCAAGGAGTAAACTAACTTCATAAATCCAAACTAAACACATCAGAATATTTTACTGCATACAGCAGAGTATACTAATTATTATACTGGCAGCATGTGAGGAAAAGGTGACTAAAATTACTGGGTAATTCAGGTTTCCTTCACTAAAGACTGAACTACAGATCTACTCCTATATATGCTAGGCCTAACTAGTTCCCTATTTAAACTTTCTGTAAGGTACAGTATCAAATTACCTTGCAGTGAATGAATATTGAACTCTCTTTCTAGTATATTTTCATACATTTTTTGCAGTACATAATGTCAGTTTGGTTCTTCATGATGTTAAAAATAATAAGCTGCAATACTTTAATGCACTATTGTGTATGAATTATTCAACAGCAAGACAATTTATCTTAAAAACTTATGATTTGGCAAGAAATATATAGGGCACAAAAAATGACTAGGATATGAGGCTAATGTCAACAGTGGATGCTGCAATTCATGAATTTTATGTACTGTATTATCTTTTTCCTGCCTGATGCCTATCAGTTCTATTAACTTGGTAATAAACAAGAAAATGCACTCCTGAGTTTCCCAATCTGATACTTTGGGATTTTTAAGAGTACATGCAGAAATTTCAATTGCAGCAGCTTTCTTTTAAAATGCAGATGGAAAAGGTGTTAATGATTCTTCACTTTCATTGAATTCATCTGACTTCAGTGAACTGTCTAAAAGTTCAATATTTAGTAAAGCTTGTCTGCATTCTTTGTATATCTGAGCATAGTAGGAAGGAAATCATCAGGTCAAATCTGGTATATTTAAAACAGAAATAAATTATAAGGCAACACCACAAAGGCTTTTCCCTTAACTGCTGTTAATTTTAAACAAACAATACCACAAGTCTTGCCACGAGTGTACTTCAAAATGATAAATAATGGAATTCTTTTCATGGAGTCTCTGATATATTACAAAATTTTGAGTTGACATCTTCCCTTTCTTAATATAATTAAAAATATTCAGTGATCGTAATAAAGGTCTGACAAACGGTAATTAGCTGAAATTGCTGTGTATTCCCTGAACTAATTTAGCAAGCTCTTCTTTAACAATACTTATTCAGGCATGAACTGCATGTAAATACAGCAACTGCTGTACTCCTTGTGAGGATAGGAAGTGGGAACTGTCAGTGGTCTTATCTTTGTAGCATAAATCAATGGTCCTTATATAAAGACCTGACTGATACAAACAAAATGGATGTGAATGAATCTCATATTTTCCCTGCACAGAAATACTTCAACATAAGAAGCATAAACTGCCAACAGCTCATTTAAGTCAGTGTTGAGCACGATGGAAATTGTATGAATTCTGTCACACAGAGGATAGAATAAAGTGTTTTCCATGTCCCGTGGAGCGCACACATCATTAGTCCCTGAATATCAAAAGAGAGAACACAAAAGCCACTGCTATGCTATCATTTGGTTCAGGCTTCTTAGTGGTTGAATATAGCACAGTTTATGGGTACACAACTGAGTTGAGCAACTTCATGGAGGCTTAAGCTCCTGAGCCTCCTGCAGGGTTAGATGCAGTGTGTTAAGATCCACTGCATAAAAAGTTTTCATGGTCAAAATTAGTTATCTACCTAGATTCTGTGTACTCCTCTGTTATATTTGGAGTTTTATGTCTGTTGCTTTAATTAAATATCATTTTATAAGGTTGACACTTAAGTTGTTGACACTTACATTTCCACATCCCATTTGCCTTTCTGGGGATTGCAGAAATAATAATAATAAAAGCTTGTGACAGCTATAAATGGCTGTCAAACCACATATAGACATACATGATGTTCTTGTGATTTTGATCTTAGTAGCTAAAGTCCAAATGTTACTTCATTTCTTCCACATTTTACCTTTTCAGGTTAAATTTCTGTTCATTTTGTCAAAAAAAAAAAATAAAAAAAATATATCATACCCAAGGCATTTTGCAGCAGATTTTTGGTTTCTAACATATATCAGTAGTCTGAGTTAATTTCCAAAAAGAAGGCAATATGCCAGGAAATAATTTGCAGGGCTGAACAAGCATTGATTTCTTGACAAAAATAATCCTAAAATACAATTATTGTTCATGGGCTCAATTGTTTCCTTTTCTTTGTTTGTATGTTTGTTTGTTTAAGTGTGGTAATACACTAAATGTCACTGACTGAGATCTGTGAGACTTGCTGATGTGATTTTTCAGCCACCAGTTCCAGGAGTTTTGTGATGGGGAGAAACATAAAATTCATATATGGGAAACCATGACAGGAATCTCAGAAGAATTGAAATACTTGAACTTCTAGACTGAATGATTCATTTAACTGTCATATCTGCTGTAGCAACACTTTCTTTTTTTCCAAAAGCTTATTTGACAACTTTTTTCATGGGGGAAAAAAACCTAGAACCTGCTGGACCCTTTTGTAGAATTCTTTTTGTGCTAGTCTCTTGCACAAGGGTTGGCCCAGTGACATTTCTGTGCCGCAGAGAGAATGCTGAAATGGTGGGATAGGGTTTACAGCTGCTTCTCAGCACTTTTGTGAATCAACCAAGAAATTTCTGCTTTGCAAAGACAATAAAGAGCAAGAAAGTTACTGATCCTGATCTTGTGCAGTTGACAGATGCAGGGGAGGGAGTTGGTTAACTAAAAGAAGTTGTTAAAAAAAGGAGTCTATGGGAGCACACAAGAGGCTTTCAATGGAAATGTGCTTCAGGAAAATGTGAACTCTGGTCTCAGCCAGAAGCTATGATTACAGCATGATAAGCAATTGGGAAGAAATGGAATAACAGAGACACTAAATAGGATCACATGGTAGACAATCATATTTTTAGTGTAAACAAATTATATCTTAAATGGATTTTAGTGCTTTGCATGTCATTCTCGAATTGCAGTTCAAGACAACTGGCCAGAATGTTCTAATGTACATTTGAATATGTGCTTTAAAAAAACCACAGTACTGCAGGGGTTGGCATATCATTAACGGCAGGAGAAGTGGAAGAGATGGGATATTCCTCTAAAACTCTTTTCCCTACATTTCCTGTACTAAGACAGGTAATTTTGTCTTGTCTTTGCTCACATATCCAAGTCTGTTTTCATTCATAGTATCTGAGGTTTACAATCAGTCAATTTGCTCTTCTTGGGTGCTGAGGTGAAGTACTGCCTGTCCCAGAGTACAGCCTGCAACTTTAAATTACTTTTGTTTTAATCATTGCCCTGGAAAGTAATTTAACTGCTTCCCCATTGATATTCTATATGAAGGGTTGCTAATCACTTCCAACAAATTTTGTCCAGTTTTCATTGTAACATTTTGTAAGGCTGAAAACCATAGCACTACACAACACAGTTTCTTTTCATAAAACATACTACCAACCTAATTTACTTAACTGCAGGCATCAGAATACATTTTTTATTATCAGAAAGTGAATGATGTAGAATTCAAAACATTGCATGAAATTGGGATTGATTGACTGTATTTGATGTAATTTTAAGATTATGTTAATATATAAATATTTTTCTGTGTTTAAAATATATATTGCAGTTTTCTTGGAAAATACAGATAAATCAGTAACATGCAGAGAAACAGTCTTTGGACACAAGTGTAATAACAGTAAAACTGGGATGCACATAAATAGACAATTCTCTTAAGTGAAAATTTTGCTGGGAACCAACTTTTGTGTAATTTGTTTCAATTGACTGATAACATAGTTTATTGATATGTTGCTTTATTCATTTACAGACAGTAAACATTTCGGGGTTACAGATATAGTGTGATCTGTAGAATGAACAAATATTTTTTTTCTTTTTAGTTCAAGGAGACTGGATGAAATATGGCCACTTGTGTAGCTTTCTATAGGTGATCAAGGTCCTTCAGAAGGACTTATATGAGAATGAGCTATTCATTGTGGCTTATTTTTTAGCACTTTGATAGTGAAGATCACTGTCATTGAATGGTTCCTTTTTATTTAAAGTAGAACTGGTGATTAAGAAACATATTTGCTTAAAGGGCTTATTTTTCTACTTATCATACCATATAAACATTCCTAATTTATTGTTTCTTTGGTTCATTTTCATTTTCTTGTCTTCAGAGTAATTTCATTTGGAGAAGAAATAAGAAGATGGATTTGGATATATTTTTTGTATGATTAAGTTTAGTCACAGATAGACATACCAAGCAATATTTACAACACTAATAGCAGGAATGTACAACATGAAAGTACAACCATATCTGTTCAAATTTAGCAGACATAAGCTTTTCAGCAGTCACGTTGTGGTTTCTCATGGGAAGAAACAGTATGGATGTACATGAACCCTAACAGTATGGATGTACATGAACCCTAATTTGGAATCTAGGAACCAGTGTCAGGTCCACTTTCCACTTCTGTGAGCTTGACAATGAGCTGATTTAGTGCTGGTTTAGGGCAAAAGTCACAATCATAAAATAATTTAGGTAGGAGGGAATCTCTGAAGAGTAGGTGTGGCTTTGAGAAGAATTGCGTCATAACTTTCTTATGTACTGAGGCAAAGTTGACTGGACAGTATTTCCCTCCATACTTCTTGTGCTTTTTGAAGCAGTAATTTGTGCTCATTTGCAATTGTGCAGAACCTCCCTCTACTTCTGTGATGTGTCAAGTTTGATAGAGGTGGCCTTGTAGTGACAGTGAACAGCTCCCTCAGCACACTGGGGTGTATCCCATCAGTTCCTATGCCCTCCATAGCTCTGTCTTCTTCTACTGAGGGTGCTGCTTCACTACCACAGACCTCTATTATCCCTGGGGAACTGGAAGACCAGAGGGCAGACCTTTCCCGTAAAAGCTAAGGCAAAAAGGCCTTTGACTATGTTGGTCTTTCATCATTAGATGAAATACACATCTCTGTCACAGAATGATTAGATCCCTTGTCCTACTGAACACTGTCTTTTGCTGCCTGAGTAATCTGGGTGTAAAAATCTTACTTCATCCAATTCACCTCCCTCACTTTTTTTCCAGTTCCAGCTGTGCTATGATTTTCTTAATTCCATTTCTGCCTGCAGCCCACCACTTCTAAATCTGTCATGTGTGTCCCATCTTATGGGTACTTCAGTATGTCTTTGAAACTTAGATAGAAGGTTATGGTTTATCCCTGCTTGCCTTTGGCTAGGCTTTCTTTACTTTCCACATGTCTGAATTCAGAGAGGAAAGTTCCCTTTGAAATCAAGTAGCATTGCTGGGCCTCTGTTTTTCAAGGTTGTTGGCAATGGGATCCTGCTAAGCAGATCCCTAGACAATCAAGAATCAGTGAAATACAGGGGTTTAATTCCATTATTTATAATTCTTATGCTTTTCTTGCTTCTTCAGGAGTTATGCTTCTCTCTTCAAGAGTTTAAACTTCATAGTTTCATAGTCATTGCAGCCCAGATTGCCCTTGGCCTTCATGTCCTTGACCATTTCCTCTGTCCTGTGGTGAACAGATCCAGCAGAGCATCTCCCTAGTCAGTTTGTCAATCACCTGCATCAAGAAAAGGTCATAAGCACGCTGCAGAAGCCTTCTGTGTTGTTCACACCCAAGATTATTTCCTTCTCAGTGGGTATTGTGTTGGTTGAAGTTCCCCATAAGTAACAGTCATGAACATGAGGTTTCTTTCTGCTGTCCAAAGAAGCCTTTATCTGATTATTCTTGATCATGTGAGTTATAGGAGGCATTTACAGCAGTGTCCCCCCTGTTAAGTCTGATCCAAGGCAACTCTCATCTTATTTCAGCCAGTCCTCACAGCACAACTGTTCCTCCTCATCTTTACAGGAATATAATTATTTTACACCATGTGGATGTTAAGACAGTTAGAAGCTGGGAAAAAAATAAGAAAAAAGACAAAAACAATTTGAGCTCACTCATTTACATGAAGTAATCCTCAAACTAATTAAACTTAATTCCACCTTTGTCCTAATCTGGAAAAAAGTACAAATTACATAGTATTTTTTATGTGAACACAACAGATTATTCTTTTCATAAGTAACCTTCAGTTTTCCAGGTTTTTGTGGATCAGAGGATAAAAGCATAAAATTAAACAATATCAAATCTGGTAGGCAACATTTTAATATCAGTATAAACAAGTTAGGCTATGATGTCATTCCTGTACAGTAAGGAAACCAGTGACAGGTTCTGGTGGCATTTATGATTTCTTAAGCATCCCACAGTCATGTGTACAGTTTTAAGCAGAGACAAAAGCAGACTATAAAGCAACAGGAGATAGAACATGTGTAGTTCTATAAACAGTGTTTTTTATAGTGAAATTCATTGAGCAGAAACATTCATTTCAGTAGAAATCACATGCTTTATTAAGTTCTTGTCAATTCTTCTATTTCTCTTTGGGTTATTAGCTTTCAGTATTGAAGTGCTCAGCCACACACTGAAGTTTATGAATCCCCTTGAGTTCTCTATGCCAATAGGCACCTAAAACTTTAGGTGGAATGAGTGCTTATTAAGAGCTGAGTATAATTTGTTTCATTATCTTGATGTTTAAAAATCCACAAAAGAGCTGTTCTTTCCTAATAGCAGGATTTGAAAATTTTGTTGCTTTTATCACTTTATTAATATTTTGTCCCTCTAGTTTCTTCAGCTGTGTATTTATAATGCTTTAATAAGCAATGCTTTTCATTGACTAAATTATTATTCCATTAAGCATGGGTAAAAAAAGATAATCCAGGATCACAAGAGAACTATGTAATTTTCAATTTTGGATACACAGAAAACTTGGGAAAATGAATAAATTTTCAATTATTATTTAATCTCATTAATGTATCAGGACAAATATGAACTCACAGAGATAGAAAATAATCCAGTTTACTTGAAGGGACAGTGATAAAGGTATGTAAATTATTCATATTTCCTTTTGCAGTACACTGCTCTTTTTATTTCACCACATGGGTTAGTCAGTATAGAAATTAGTCAGTTAGTCAAAAAAACTGAATTGGTCATCCAGTTTTCATTCCATTTGCCTGGAACCAAATATCTAAAAACAAAATATCCAGAAGAAAGGAGCAATACCTTTTCAACTAAAAGTAAATTGGACACCCTCATTTGGCCAGAGTGACACTGCCCAAATCCTTGTCTCTGCATACTATAAAAAGTAAAAACGGTGCAATCATGTTGGTCTGTGTCTGCTTTTCCAAGTTAAATGCAGAGCAGACTGAAGTATAAAGCTTATTTAGGAAGGCAAAAGGCCATACTAGGAAGTTTAGGAACGTAATTACGCATTAAGTCTAATAGAGATCAGAGCACAATAAAAAAGAAAACCACTTCACCTTGCCTCAACAGTGGGGTTTAATAATATCTTTATTCTTGCTGTCTTACAAATTTATTAAATTGTTTTCTATTGATAATAAAGGCTCTTCTTTGATATTGATAGAGGGAATTTGTTTTTCTACATTGACACAGTTAATGTGGCACTATTTTGTTACTGTGATTTGTTTTTTCATAGGAGTATGAACAACATGTATGTGGTGTTTATTGTACTACATTTTGTATTTTCTTATTGAAACTTGAAACATAGATAAAAGCAAGCGAGAGGTGCAGCCTAGCAAAACTAATGTGCTCTGAGGAAAAGCCAGGGAATAGTTTGTAAGTATTTTAGGAATCTCTGAAGTGCTATATATGTATGAACAAATGATGAAAATCAATATGAGTATATTTTATTATTACACTATTGTGTTTAATGTAAGATTAATATTACAATGTTGAGGGAAAAGTCATAAGGACTATAAATTAAAACATTCCTTTTCAGGGGAAATGGAAATAAAGAACAAAAGATTCTAAAGACAGGGCAGGCAAAACCAACTTAAGCAGACATCTATATGTTCCTTTCAAACAAAGTGTTTGTTAATAAAATTTGTTAATAGAATTTGTTTTGATTCTGTTACTTGTACAAAAAGAAAAAAGAACTTCTAGAACTTTGGATTAACAATATGAACAGAAAAAAATTCAAGCAGAACAATTTCCAAAGAACAATCCCATAGAACACAGAAGTTTACTTCTTCCAAGGAAAGCTGTTTTGATTTCTAAACTATTGCAATTTCAAATTCAGTCTTTTGTGTGCTTAAGATAATAAAAAAGTTTAATCTTCTGCCAGTTTTGGAAATAATGCCAGGACTTCAGATTTTACCAAAATGACAAGTTGCTCCTAGCTGCCAGAACAATGAATCACTTAAATATCTGGAGCTTGATCAAAAAATGAAGTAGCATTAGTTATGTATTTTCAGTAGGAAACTTAGAGGATAACAGTATGTCTCTAATTCTCTGCACTTACTCAGTCTTTAGGGAATGACCTTTGATGCTTGGTTCAAGTCTGTACAGCCTGCTTGAAAACCAAAAAAATTAACTCTTGGATGAAGGAATAGTTGCTTTGGATTTTATTCCAGTTTAGCCTTGAGACATCAACTGGCATCTTAAACAGTCTCAAACATTTATAGGCAAACTAAGAAGTGGAACTTAATGCAAATGAGTACAGAGGTAATAACTAAAAGACAGTTTAAATTTTATATATGTTTATATAATGTATAAACATCATTTAATAGAAATTGTGCTATAGAAATGGAAGAAAATTTTGGTTTTAATATGATGGAAGAAGAGTTTTCTTTTAAATTCTAAATGCACCATTTTTTTCTAAACTAGGATACTGATTAGCTTAGCAGTCCAGGACAATGTGTAAAAAGTACTTTAGTGCTAGTAGTGTCTCATGAGAATGACTACATGGCACAGTCTCTTTTGTGTGGTCTGCAAACGTAGACACAATGCCTTAATCAGAAGCTACTCTTGCACCTTTGCAAAAATCAAACTAAAAAGGGTGCAGAATTAAACAGTTTTCCAAAAATATTTTGAGCAGCTGATAAGGCTTGAAAATATAATCTGCAGGTTACAGTCAGGGCTAATATCCCAGAATTACCTGATATAATATATAGACTCCAAAGTAAATATTTTTACTTATGGAAAGGCCATTAACAAGAGTTAAGTGATTGATATGCTTTCCAAAAATCCCAGAATATTTTAATTTTTTTTATAAAAATAAAATAAATAATAAGGGGATACTATTGCTGCTTTCCCAGAGGGTGCTGGAAAGACTTGATGGAGAAGATAAAAACTCTGTTCTGTGTCTGTAATTATTGCTTCTGGTAAATGACTACTTCCCTTGGTTTTTTGTGGGGGTGTTTATTGAGGCAGGGTGGTTTTTGTTTGGGTTTGTTTGGTTTTTTTGCTTTGGGGTTGTGGGTTTTGTGGTTGTTTTTTGTTTAATGCTAAACTTCTAGAAAATCCTTTATTCATAACAAAATTCATTCCCACAGCTATTTTTTACCTTTGACAGTTCAGCAGCAAACACAATTTTCTCTGCTTTCCTCACCATATGTGCATAAACCATATCTATTAAGTACCATCATTTTAACATTTTTCCTTAAGTTTATTAGCATCATTTTTTCCTTCTATTCAAAGGCTGAGTCAGCTATAGTAATACTGCTCACAAAAGAAATTAGCACATGGCAATAGAGAATTTCAGAGAGTAGTTTTAAAAGAAATTGCAGTGGGGTATGAATGAGTTCAAAGTTAAGACACAAGGCACACTGAATCAAATAAACGAACAAATTATAAGATGGAAATATATTTTAAAGGTTTTATAGATTTTTCTTTATTTTTTTTTTTTAAATCACCAAAGAAAGAATTACTTTTCTTGCTGGAAACCATGTAATTGAAGTAGGTGTGTTAAAATTAAAGTGTCAACAACTAGAAAATTTTCCTCAAACAAAGGTGTAGAAGCTGGCTGAAGTGCTATGGCTAGTTAGTCTCCTTCATTATTTCACCCAATTTCTGTGATTCACAGCAGGTAAGTCTGCTTCTTCTTGGCACAACTAAGATATGTGGCCAGTCTAACTACCCTCATTACCCCAAAATATGAATAAGGAACTTATCTCCAAATCTACTGGAAAATTCAGTATTACACAAATTTAGAATAAAATTACCAAGTTGCTACAATAGACTTGTAATATTGGGAAGATCAAATCAAAGCATTAGATGTGAAGATTACTGTGTAGAATGTATATTAATTGAGTGTGCCCATTCATCATTTTATTAAGCCAACAAAAGTAGTGCAAGAGATTTGCAATACATCGTGGAGAAAGGCAATAACAACCAGTGTAGGTGTAATGCCTGCAGAGGATCCATTTTCCAGGGGCTGCCTTATTAGCACTCAGGTGCTTAAGCTGAGACTTCCAGACAGTTGTTGGAAAAGCTGAAATTAGTTCACTAATCCCCTTCATTGCATTCCTCTGCTCTCCCTTTTACTGGTGTTTTCATTAAAGTTGCAGGTACATAACCTGGCAATGTATTTCAGATTCATGTGAGGGAATCAACTGCTCGGTGTTTGATACCTCATTGGAGAGGTTTGGGGCAGGAGGTTTAGAGGCAAGGAAACAATCCAGCGCAGGTTGCTTTTCAGTTACCATTTTATTAAAAGATTAAACAAGAATGCACTTGACTAATGCTAGTCCAAAGAGATTACTCCTGATTAAGTCAGAGATAGCCCTCCTACTTTCCCTTTCCAGATAGCAGCAAAAACTTTTTAATTTTATTTTGATTGAGGGCTTCCCACCAGCCAACCCTGTTTCTGCTCCTTTCTGTTATGGCCACAACCGTGACTGGGAGCTTGTTTCTAGGTGATAATCAGTATTGCCCCTTTGGCAGGATGTTAAATGACTGAAAGGGGTTCAGAAGAAAAATTCAATACTGACATTGGAAAAAGTAAATGCAGGATAAGGTACCTTTTGGATTATCTTATTGTGACTACAAGCTCATCTTTAGAATATGCATTTGGGCTTGAATTCGCTAATTATTTTTTTTCTGGCTTGTATGTGATTTTGGTGCATAAGAATATGCATACTGCATTTTAATGTGCCTACATTAACAATTTAACTATATTTACAGTTGCAAATATGTAAATTTATATCCCGCTAACTTGTCTGTGGTGACCATTTCCAAGTCCTGTTTTAGCTGCATGTTGTATTTATGCCACCTGCTCCCTGCAGATATCTCTGGTTGCCTTCTTAGTTCAAGGGAGAATTGTTTATTACTGCTCTATACCAGCACAGCATATCTAATGCTTTCTACAAAACACTCCATTTCACATAGCTCTGTCACACACAGGAATAAATTCATCATCTAGGATGTGCCCTCTCTTGCCTCTCACTGATCTCTACAGGAAGGGAAATAGGATCACAGGTGCTTTCCAGCTTTGTTTAAGGTAATCGTGTTTGGTCAGCAAGATGATGCCTATTACTGTGAAGTTTTGTTGCACAGCTAGGGAGGATACACATTTTCATACCTGAGTAGGACTGAACAATTGTAATACCGCTTATACACCACCTTTGAGAACAAAACAATTACTAAAATAAATGCACGATCATCACAGGCATTTTCTAGATCTAATTATGCAAAGAAACACTAAAAATAAAATAATTTTTATTCATTTTTCTGGTCATATGCCTCACTTTGCAGTTATAAGTATAGCCAGTAACGTGAAAAATTTCATTACAGAAGACAATAGATTTAGAAACATTTTTAATTGCATAGCTTTAGATATAAAATGCTGATGCTCTCTCCCTCTCAGCAGAACCAAAACCACACTGTGGATTAATGGATGATGACATTCAGACTGTTACAAGGAATGTATAATCAAAATATAGGCTTAATGACTCCCTGAAACTCACTTTAATGTCATGTCAGAGTTAAAAAGCTGACTGGAGAAAGCTTTTTAGATGAGTTAAGCTTATTTCAGGGAACAGCTGTGAACCTCTGACCTCAGTTGCCACAGTGCCAAGGGTAGGCGTGGTTTTCTGTGAGGAAGCACTAATGCATGCATGGTGTGGCATAGCACAGTTTGCCTTTTCTAGGGACTGAGATTCTAGTAATGTGTAATGGGCAGAGAGAGTGCTTTATTTCTCAGGATTCTTGTTTTACATCTATTCTCAGGACTCAAATTGTTCAGGTTTCATAACTGAAGTGATCAGAAGTGACTGCTAATATAAAGTGTTTTGGGGTTCTTTTTCAGTAAATTCAGACCACTGGATAACCTAATATAATCCTTAAACTAGAAAGTAAAAACTAATTCTAGTCTATTGTAAAAAATAACTGCTTATGAAGACTTCTATTAGTTTTTACCATCAGTGAGTATTGTAATGGGTTGCCATGAGAATCATTCAGGTGAAAATGATTTATACTGTTCCAAGTTCCTCATTTATGAAAACAATCATAATATATTACACTATATTGCTCTTGTTTCAATTTATTTTCTTTTAGGTAGAGACACGGCCAAAATACAACCTTTCCCATTTTATACTTACTTTTTAAAATGTTTTGGTGTGAGATAAAGGTGTGTAAGAAGGGATTTACAAGAAACAGTTTTGAAAGAAAAAGAAATCACTACTTAGAATGGACTAAAAAAGGGCAAAGAGGCTCTGAGAACAGTAAAAATGAATTCTATGCCTCATGATGGTCCTTGAGTCCTCATCAGTTTTACTATATATTTCTGTTGTCATATACCAGGACCCCATTATATATGGCCTGCACCATGACTTGAGTATAAACCTCTGTCTCTACCTACCTGTTCCAAAGGCCTTAAAGCAGGATTCCCACCAGCTGTGGAAGACTGTTGCGGCCATCAACCTCAGGATCTTGTCCAGGGAAGCAGCAGGATTCTGGGGACCAGCATCAAACACCAACGAGACGGGCTCTCGTTCATGAAACCATTTATTCAGCATGGGAACAAAGTCAGGTCCAGAACAGAGAGCCCCGAACAGAGGCACAGCAGGGGTTTTTGAGGGACAGAACTCTCAAGGGTCCCCACCTTTGAGGGTGGAGTTCAGGGTCAGGAACCATTAGAAACACAGCAAGGGAAAACCCCCCAGGGACTCAAACCCAATCAGAGCACCTGGGCCGCCCTTCACAAGGGGTTTGGGGTGGGACAATGGAACTCTTTGTCTCCCCTGAGGCCACTGCCACAGAAGACTACGAAAGAAGTGCTCTAATCTGTGAATCCTGAGCCAGGGAAGATACCTAAATCATGAAAATACTTGTCTTAAGACCCAACATAAATAAATTAGCTTCTGATACAGGATAGAGTGGTGTTTGGTAACACTTAGTTCAGAAACACTTGATCTTCTCATTAATTCTAAAGGAAAAATTTGAAGGGACTTTTTTATTAAAAGGAAAACTGATAGAGGACATTTTGTCTTTTGAGTAGATCTACTACCACTGCTGTTGACTGCTATCCTTGATAATTCTCTATCAACACTCCTGAACTGGCCACAGTAACATAGGAAAAAGGCTTACTCTTCTGAGGAAATTTTGTAATAATCAATGACTCATTGCAGCGATCACATTTATTAACTGGGTAATTTTAACTATGGTAAAGCTGTGAATATATTTGAAGGATAAAACAACCTGCATCCGTTTGCCAAGGAAAGGAAAAGATTATGTAGGAGAAGTAATATGCACAGACTACTGGAAAGAGCCAATAGTGCGATAAACTGGAAAGCCAAGATAATACCTGATTATGGACAGAGATCCTACAAAAGGATGAGCAGTTAAGGGCACAGATATTTTCAGGATTGGATGATTAGCAGTAAACCCAGTTTGTTGGTCTGTGTGACAAGATAAGGATATGATTAATGTTCATAACTTGATATTTGTGATACATTGGTGCTTGATCAGGAGGCATTTCCCAAAGGGATCTAAAATTTGTTGATTCTGGGGTTTGGTACTACTTTTTAATTAATTCTCTTGCTTCAGGGCCTTTGCTCCTCGCCTGCTGACACCAGAATATTTCATTTCTGTTACTTAATCTTTTTCCTGTTCATTTTTGTTTGGCTGGTTGGTTTGCTTTGATATTGTTTTCCTTTTATTTTTCTCTGCTTGAAGCCCTGAAGATTGACAGGTGAAAATGGCATGTGTGATGCTTCTAGCATTGTTGCAAAGCCTGTCAAGTGCTCAGCTATCTTCTGTGCTCAAGAAAGAGCTAGCAGTGGATGGGATGAACAGAAACTTGCAATACTGAAATTTTTTACCTTTTCCTGCAACATGCCATCTTTTCTTTCCATTGTGAAAGAATACTAGCTAAAGACATTCCTTTAGGACTTTAGGCCTCAAGTGGACATACCTGAACTTTTCTTCTTTCACCCTATGGCCTACTACTTTTTATGTCACTACTGATGTTTGATGAGACTTCGGTTTGATCATAGGAAGTTCTCTTGCACTGTTCCAGGTTAAAGGCCACTGCACTGATACTCACAATTGAAGACACCTAAAACCTTTCCTGAAGAACCTCCTGATTCTTTTTTATGCTCAGATACATGTTGACCTGGGGGTTATTTTGGGTCACAGATGCTGTGACTGTGCTAATGGGGGATGCTAGACCTTCCATAGCTCTGTGGGAGAGACAAAAAGAGTCCAAACTGTTCTTTGAGGGATTTTTAAGAAGTTCTTGATTCAAATAGTCAACAGTGCAATACTCTGGGATTGAATTTTGCCAAGAAGTTTGAGTTCTTAGGGATGTGCTGAAATTGAGTCATTATCGCAAATCATTTCTGTGGTATGTCTGAGATAATGGCAATTTGATTTTATTGAG
Source organism: Parus major (assembly GCF_001522545.3). Lineage (NCBI taxonomy): Eukaryota > Metazoa > Chordata > Aves > Passeriformes > Paridae > Parus > Parus major. The sequence continues at coordinate 91,326,362 of NC_031770.1, forward strand.
TGGTTCACATAGGAATTAAATTCCAGCATAAAGTTGCTGGCTTAAGCCAGAAATCTTTTATTTATTTGCTAGGTCACTACTACTGTATGTGCTAGTATTATGCAAGAAGAATTCTCCAATGAAAATTCATCTGACTGAAAACTACATTTTCTGCCTAATGGGTTCTAAATTATACATAAACTGTGCAATTTTCAGATGTGATGCAAATTCTTCTGTCACAATGTCTTGTAATATGGAGGCTGTTTCCATTAGAGTGACAATTCTTTACAGATGGACTACAATACCTTCAGTTTCAGAAACATCCACTTGTAGTGCTATCACATACCAACTAAGATTTTTAAAAAATATTTCTGCTTGTCTTTATCTTGACTAACAGCAATACACACTGTTAGAAAAGAGTAGACTCTTGTATTAAAAACAACATTTGGTTCTGGGTTTTATATAAAATAAGAAACACAAAATATATGAAGATCTTACCATTCAGTTTCATGAATTTATGCATTGTCTGCTTTTTGTTGTAATTTTGTAACCCAGTCATGTGTTTACATAACTGTGCCAGCATGTGGCATCATAGGCAGGTATCTCTCTCTTCTTCATTGGCACAAATATAAAACTGCTGCTGTCATCCATTAGCATTATGCCCCATTAAAGGATTAGGGAGATGGACATTTCAGTTCATATTTCAATTAAGTCTTGAAAAATCAAACAACAACAACAAACAATTAAGGTTTAGAGAGATTATCTCCAAAAATTAGGGTGCGTTTTTTTGTTGTTGTTTTTGTTTTTTCTTTTCTTTTGGCCAGAGGTAATTATGACAGGCTTAGTAATCTGTTCTGTTGGCAGATCAGTGAACAGGTTTGTCTGTGGCAAAAACTAGGGGACTAGTTCTTGTTTAGCACAGGTATATATGGAAAAAGATACCTGGCCATGGAGCAATGTAAGTTACTCTGTGAGCACCAGTCTCAGAAATAATAGTTTTGTCTAGGGTTAAAAAAAAAAGGATTTTGATTTGGCCTCAGAATTGTATGTCTGTAACCCTGTCATGGCAAGCAGCACCCACATACTGTGTTATGGTGGCATCCATAGGCAACATCAAATAATTTTGCTCTTTCTTTCCCTACTGTACACTCTGCAAGTAAATTAGGACTTGGCCAACAAACAGTTTTCCCAGGGACTTTATAGATGCTCTTTTATCTGTGCTATACTGTCCTCAAATACAAAGCTAAATGGAAGTGTCATGAAGCTGATACCACTCCTGGTATTCAAATCAAGAAGTAATTCAGTATAGTTACAGTATAAAGTATGATCTGGAGGGTGCCTTGCTCTCTTTGTGTAGGATAGAACTAGTTATGGATGTCTGCTGTGCGTATCAGCTGTGCAAAGACTTAGGGAAGCAGCAATCTATTCTCTTTTTGCACTTCATCCATAAAAGGAGTCATAAAGGGCTAAGAAGAGAAAATGCAGTTAAAAGTCCCTTTTTTTTCCCTCATCTGTAGACTGTGTTTTGGAAACTGGTGCAAATTTCAGCATACTTTTTCCTCTGTGTTGATTCAGAGCAGTGTGTACTCTGTTCTACCTATCTCTGTGCAAGCTGAATTCACAAGAATCTGGTGAAATTTTGGCACTGAAACTCCTGTGGATATGTATTCTTTGGTGGATACCAGTATTTTATCAAGCAAGTATGATTTTAAAAGACATTCTATTAATGCTATTATTTTAGTGAAATCTGAACTATGTGCAGCAGTTCAAAGCTGCAGGAAAGTGATGAAAAAGGAGTACGCAGTGTAAACTTCTACAATGTGTATTAATGTGGCATCTTTTCTGATAATATTGTTCATTTCACATTACAACCTTATCCAGTTTTTGTTGTTTTTGGTTTTTTTTTAATCTTCCTTTGATGCTGATTTGATGCTGACACTTCACTTTTATGTGCTTATCCATCTATTCTTGTTTGTATTTACAGCAATTCTACACTACTTTTATTCTTAGGCATTTGCATCTGTTATTAATAGCAGATGGGATAGAGAGGGATATAATTGTGTGATTCAGCAGCAGTCATGTCTGTTTAATCAGTAGCATCTGACACAGCATGCATTTACTGCATGATTGCACCATCATGTTTGACACAAATGATGGATCACTGCTTCAGATAAGTTTTCAGTACTTGTTCATTGTATACGATACTAATTTGTACTTTTCTTACATCCACTCATCAAAAATTTCTGACCACAATTCAGCCAGTGCCATCATGGTTCTTAAACAGGCAAAATATTGATTACTTCATAGTCCATTCCTCCTAGGATGGCTGATGTAGATCAGTTTTAGTTTGTAATGACAAACATTCACATGAATCTACTGTCGTAAACTCTCATTTAAAAGAACTTGAAACATGTAGAAGGCATTGTTGCTGACTGATGTCTATGATATTTTCCCTTACAGTAGATATGCTCATTTAATGATCAATGATTACTAAAATTTGCTTGACTTGAATAAATGTGGTTTCTGTTCCCCCTGATTTTTCAGATGCACCAGATTCTATTCATCCGAGGTGTTTGAATTTCAGAAATGTTTATCACTCTTCTTTTATATTTTTCTTCATTGTTGAAATATATTGTATTTCATAGCACAGTTTTGAATTCTTTGTTTTCAAGTGTACTTAAATATAGCAAAAATAAATCTCATAAACTTTAAAGTCTATGTCTATAGCATGAAATAAATGAGGCAGGAGTGTATATTCGGGCCCCAAGGACACGTGGTGGGAAGTGGCTCCCATGATGTACAGCTAAACAGTGATCCATCCCCAGCAGGGAAGATTTGCACACAAACAGCTGCTGGGGAAATTCTTTCACCATCCACTCAGCTGTCCAGGAAGGTGCATTTATACTAACAGGTTAAAAGGTGGTGCTGCCAGGGCAGTGGAGCTTGGTCATGTATGATGTTAAGTGACTGCATTGGTCCCTGGCATAGTTCTATCATAGCACTCTTGGACAATCCTTCCAAAGCACAGTCTGGAAAATCCCCCACATGTGGACCTGCTCCTGTCCTGGAGCCAAGGGAAATGTTCAGCCTTGTTTAGTATGGACTGCAGGGAGCAGACTGCAGGACCTGCTGCAGTTCCTGGGGCAATACCAGGCCCCAGACCCTAGCAAAGAGCGTGTAAACAGCTTATCAATACAGCTGAGTCTGTTAGTGTCTGAGCCACTGCAATACACAAAAACTGCACAAGCAATTAACAGAGATTCCTGCTGTGCATGATTGTAAAGGAAATGCAATGGAAAATTAATGTGCTATTTAAGATGCTGCAAAGATGATTAATTTAGTTCTTTCAGATATAAACCAAAGAAACTCACATACAGTCTCTTAAAACCTGAATATACTTGAAGTTTTCATTATTTCAATGCTGTTCATTGTAACTCTTAAGAGTAATACTTATAGTGGGGAAATATATGATGGAACAGTTGGTTAAAACATGATGCTAACAACACTAAGGCTGTGGGTTCAGTCCCCATATGAGCCATTTACTTAAGAGTTGGACTGGATCCTTTTGGATTCCTTCCAATTCCAAATATTCTTTGAACCTGTGAATCATGTCAGATATACTGGACAGAATCTGGGGACAGGAACACCTCGGTTTTAAGAGCAATGACTGAAAAAAGATACTTAATTTCTTAACTTTGAAGTTCTGTTTATTACAAGGAAATTAAAACATAATAACCAGACATGGGGTGAAACAAATGGAAATGAAAGAGGTGAAGTCAACTTCTCTTCTCCACTCTTTTTCACTTTTCTCAGGAGTTTCTCAGTTTGCACTTGTCCTACAGATAATATCTGCTTGTTACCTCCCGATCTTTTTCTCCTCCCTAGAATCTGCTTGCTGTTGAGCCTGGCATTTTCCCAGGAATGCTTCAGAAATTTCCGCATGCAGCAGCCTACTGAATAGCCACAGAATTCTGAAGCCATGAGCAAACCAATGAAATGTGTTATCTGTCACAAATCATTTACCAGGGGATAATGAGTTAACTTTGCAGAGGAGTACACACATTGTTAAACTTAAAAGAAAAGAAGAAATAAAAATCACAATTTTAAAGGAAGAGAAGCAACAATGTCTCAGAGTTTTGTCATCCATCAAAATATAGATGTAGATAGGTGTGCATGAGCAGAAATGATGCTTCAAAACTGTGAAACCCTGACTTCTCTCCCTTACAGACCCTGTTCCTCCTCAGAGAGAGGTGTCAGCAGGTAAAAAAAGCATTTTAAATCTGCACAAGGATGGATATGATAAATAGGAAGGAAGGAATTCTAATTTAAAGTTACATTTCATACATGGGGACATAGATCGGGTGATAAGGACAAGCCTGAGCCCTTTCCCTCCTTTTGTTTATTGAAGGTGAGCTGGTGGTCTTGTAAGGAACAGGGAAGAATTAGTGATGGTGTTGGGCTGATTCTGCTGAGGCTTTTAGGCTTTGATTGCAAAAAAAAAAAAAAAAAAAAAGAAGTGACAGTGGAATTATTGTGCCATAATTGATCATGATATATGCTATAGATACTGGCACAGGCCTTTTGAAAACAGTTTATTATTTCAATAATACTTACTTCTCTTACTGCAGCTTGTGCATTTTTTAAGTGTATGATTTATAGAAGTCTCCATTAGAGCTGAAAAGCTTTGTGCAGTTGATGGAAGCAATAGTCAAATATTTCAATAACTAGCTTCAGGCAAGAAAAATGTGTGATTTCTGGAAATTCTTTTTTATGAAGGGGCATTTTGCACTACTCTTCTTCTTACTCTTGGCTTAAGTGTTTTATATAATTTTACCCTGAGTGAATATATTGTTAATTTAACTGTAGCAGGTGAAATAATGTCATTTTATCTTATGGCAAAACATGTCATACCCCAAGGGTGAGGAAAGGTTAGAATTGATTAAACTTCTTTGAACTTTGTGCAAAATAAAGGAATTCTACATCTATACAATTTTTTAGAGCTACTTCAAATGATAGAAATTACTAGAACATAGCAAATAATTATTAGCCAAGTTTGTTGTGTATTTTTCCCTATCTTTGCTTACAATTAAGCATAGTAGTAGCTTCAAAAAGTAAAATAATTTATGTGCTAGTTAATTTTTTTTTAATATTTAAAGTATATGAACCAGGATAAATTATGTATAGTAGGATGACTGCCCAGAGACTGTGTTTGTAGAAGAGATAGTTACTGGCTGAAGATAGACACCTGGGGCTTATCTCAGTTCCAGTGAATTTAATGGTGTAGACCTCAGTACTGAGTCTTGATTGTACTGTTAGAGTGATACAATGGTCCCATGTGTGATTTCTGTCTCCAGTCAAATAATTTCTGGCACAGTTCAAAAGAGCATTTCAGAGGCAATTTGGGGGTTATCATCTTCTTTTGTATTGTGCTACTTAGCTTAAGGGCCATAAAAAAAGTAATCTCTGGCATGATTATTTTACTTATATATGTAGCCTTTGTAGTACTGGAACACAGCTAATTATTAATATTCTCCCATGATTTCTGATTAGTATTATAATAAAACTTATGAGAAAATGAAAAATTAAAATAATGCTTTTACTATATGAAGGACCTAATAAATCTGAAAGACAGGTCTTGAGTGAGAAGCCATTAGAAGTGCAGCATAAATGTCTAAGAAATGGATGCTGCTCTCTGTAGTAATTTACGGATTAAAGTGTTTTCAGTGCTTCACAAAAGAAACCCATGCTTTAGCTCTTGTATTCTAGGTGTTACATTTATAAATAGATAGCAGAAACTTGTGTCCAGTATGTCAGGACATGCAGAAGATGAGTATCTGCTTCACTGAGCTTATATGACCAAGGATTATTTTGATGCTAAAGGGAAAGTGGTAAACAGGAGCAGAGAGTCTGCACCTGAGGAGATGTGTGAAGCAGTGCCAAAAACAAAAAGTCTTGAGCTACTAATTGAAGTGCCATCAAAAAAATAAGGAGACAGAGCTTTGGAGAGTACTACCTGGATTTTGTGACGGATAAGAAGTAGAAAACTAGGAATGTGAGGATTTGGAATATTCACTGGAAGCTCAAGTGACTATGTAATGTTTGTAAGGAATGTTTAGGAGAAGGGAACTGGGGAGATACCAAGCTGGGGCATGGAGAGGAGGGTATGAAAGAGCTGATCTTATGTAAACTGGGGCTGGATGGTGCACTTGTGCAACTGAGCTTAATTCTGCCAGATTACCACAGACTACCCTGCCTTATTGAAAGATCATGACTGTTTCTGCATGATCTCATTCTCCATCCTGTGTGTGTGATCACCAGCTACTGGGTGAACTGGCCTGAGTGCAGTGGGTGCCAGCTGTTGGGGTCAGACTGGGGTGCAGGTGCCCTGTACTACAGTGTGAGCAGCTGGGGAGCTGGGGGTCTTCCAGCTGCTCTGGGGGAGCAGTGTGTGCCCTGAAAACCAGCTACTAGAGGGACTAGAACAAGCAAGGGCCCCAGCACTGATGGCTTGAGTGGGACCATGGGTCACAGCCTGGGTACTTGGTGCTGGCGGCAGGGACAGTGAATGTCTCTATTACCCCCAAAATAGGTGTTCATGGATATTTGCCAGAAAACTCCAAGCTGAACTCATCAGCAACTAGGAGGAGACCCCAGATTTGGGAAGGGTGTCAGGTGGATGGAAGGTCAGTGCAAGTATTTAAGGGTAGCCACAGGTGTGGAATGCTGTGGGAAAAGTGTGTATCTGTTGGCAGTGACCACTGGGATGGCCAGCTGGTGAGTTGGGGACCCATGGGGTGGGCAAGTGTCATGTGTACACCCACATGAGTGACTTCCTGTCTCTGCCAGCCCAAGAGGAGGAGGGGATGGGGCTGTCTGTATTTCTGTCAGTCCTGGTAACATTAGGCTGGGCTGTGAGTGCCTTCCTTCTCTGTGGCAGGCCCTGGTTGTGGTTTTTTTTGCTTATGCCTGGGGAACATGCACTTGGCTTTGCTGGTGGTTGAACCTGCAAATGGGAAAGCAGCAGCCACATCCATTGGTCCGGTCACGAGGCTCCCCCAGATGATGAAGCTGTTGGAGGTAGCAGCAGCTAATAGCAACTCTTAACAACATATATTTCATGTTCTGTATAAGAGGAAGGGGGGGACAAAATGTTTAGTCATTCTGGTTAGAACAGCTTGAAAATGGGAAGGTTAGAAAGTATCCATTTGTGTTCACGACTTTGATGAAAGCCATAGAGTGCAATCTGTAACCAGGTGATAGAATTCATTCTTTGGAGTGACTGAAGACCTTGATTGTTTGTGAAAATCATGAAATTAAGCTACACTGAATTCTGAAAGGTCTGTCATGTTCTGAAGAACATTCAGAAATAGTGTAAGCTTTTACAAGTTTGGTTTTATTTGTATTTTGTTTATTTGTTTTAAAGGTCCAAACACAATTACTTTGGTGTTATTCTGTAATATAATGAGATAAATATTGAAAATGTAATCATTAAAATAATCTGTATGGAGGCCAAGATTGTATCTCAGACTCCTGATGAGCTGACACTTCGAGCATTTGAACTTCTCAGTGCCAGTCATCTGCTCAGCAAAGAATGCCACTGCATGACTGACAGTTCTCATATCAGCACGGGATTGACCATACAGCTCTTTAAACGTGTTGTGACAGAAACAATCTGAGCCAGCTTCAGCAGGGTTAGCACATGAAATTACTGATGTCAAGCCTCAACAGTGCCTAGTGAAGAAATACAATGCTCTTGTATGACCCTCATATTGAGGGAGAAAATAAAGAAATAAGTATTTTCTCTTGCTATTCTCATGGTTATAAGCAATTATAAATTTGTGAATATAGAATCAAGAGAAGGATCTTTTTATCTCAGAAGCATAAACTGCAATCTTAATACACACTGGTGCTTCACTAAGTGAGTGAAACACATTTTATCAATACTAAGTGCAATTGATGTAAAACTTTTTAAAGAGAAGCTGTGGGCTAATTTAGGCCTCTTGCTGTTAAACAGACATGCTGGTTCTGTGACTGGATTTGTAGAGAGCCAGTCTCCTGGCAGTAAAGAACAGGCTACAGCAGTAAACTGAAGTTAACTGAAGGTTCAACTGCTTTCAAGAGAGACTCAGAAGAGACTCATATACCTGTGTGACAAGATCTGAGAATACAGGTGTAAAATTAGTTAAACTTGTGAATTTCTCCAAGTGTTATTGATATCTTACCTAAATCAGTTTCCTTAGGGAGGGAAAAAAAAAAAAATGGTAAGGGAATGGGCAGACCTAATCCCAAACAAATCAGAGAAAAAAATCCTAAAGAGAGGAAATGCAAGAGTTTGACTAATTTGCAATCCATCCAAGCAAGCCATGTGGTTTTGGCATTCTTGGGGGTGCTATAGCCAAAGGTGCCCTGAGATGAAAGTACCACATTTGTCTGTGGAGATGTTGTGAAGCTTCTGAAAACATTTGCCTGAGATGGGCTTCCATCTTTTTATTAGAGCTAGATCCTTTGGAGGAGTCATGAGTATAAATTAGAGTTTGGGTTGTGCTGTAGAATTTTTTGGATCCTGAACTCCAGAGAGAGTATGAGGGAAAGTGAACACCTCCATCCGAAAATTAGTCCATATGCTCTTGGGTTCAGAGATACAATAGCCCTGTGAGAAAGCACAACATATATTTAACACTTTTAAATAAGATTGAGACAAATTAGTTCATCTGGGATGCAGAATCTTCTTCTGAATGATGAAAAATTTTATTTTTAAATTGTGATCAAGACATGCTCTTTTATTTCAAATGGAAGTGACTTGACCTGTGTTGTTCTACTATCCTAAAGAATGTAATATTTAGTGCAATTCACTCCTTGGTACATGTCCTGTTTGCACTGTTCTCCTCAACTAGCTGTTAACTATCTCTGTTGTGTCTGAAGCTGAGTTGGTTCTGCCTTAAAATTAATTTAATAACAACCAAAAAGTATATAGAGGAGATTGTAAAAGTAGGTAAGCTTTAGAGCTATGCTTCTAATGCTCTCTCTTCCTATACTACTTCTGTATTTGCTTCTGCCATGTGACAGTGATTTGGCAGGAAGAGCTGCAATTATCTTTATCCCAATAAAGGCTAAATTACTAAGGCAGTAAAAGTGAATTTACTCCAGCTCAAGAAGGGCTTGAAATTAGGGGACTTGACTTCCTGGAAGAGTCTTTCTTTGGATAAGTGAAATTTTGTAGTTTTGGAATTTCTTTTTCTTTTCAAGCCTTTTATATAAAAAATGAAATAAAATACACATTTTGTTGGTAGCCCAGTTGCACTATGACATTGTTACAGCATTCTTGCCAGCCCATCCAAAGGCATAAGTATAGAAACAACTGGTTTCTGCTTTAGGTGGGGCAAGTGAAGGAGAAAGTTTATAGGCTTCTTATATGGGGCAATTGCATAAGTATATGGAAGTATGACTTTAATAGCTTTACTACAACTTTAAAATCAATCACAGAGGGAACTAGTGAATTTTATCTCTAGGAAAGAAGTTTTTTCGTTATGTGGGGGTTTTTTTCTGATGGTTGGAAGTACTGTCTTAATCCTGTCCCAAAGCAGCCAGGAAACTACAGTGCTCAATCCAAGTAATGTTCTTTCTCATGACAGAGTAGAGTAGTAATAGCACCTATGTCTGGTGTAAAACTGTGCCATGAAGCAAGCAGTATTCCTTTGCAGAGCAGTGCTAGTTTTGTTAATGGTCTGTGCTAAGAATTGTTGAAGGAGAACCTGCAGTCTATCTCCATAGGTACATTTCTGTATTCTGGTTTTCAGCCAGGTTTAGTGCAAGCAATGGAAATCAGAGTCTGAATCTATCCTTCTCTGCTTGAGAATGTTACAAACCACAAGTGTAGTTGTAGAGAAGAAAAGGGAGTTGTAGCTGAAAGCTGGTTCTTCTAAGAAAAGGATGTTTTCATTTCACATTGCACAAATAGCAGGGTTATACTGTGAACTTAAGAACCTTCACTGGTAAGGAAAATTATTTTTTATTTTGATTTAATGACTAAATAGTAAGTTTTACATTGCTTGCATGTTCATAAAAGTCACATTTGGACCTCCTATAGTACCAGAATTTTAAATATTTCCCTGCATAAATATACTGCAATGTAAAGGAAATCATAAAGCAGATTTTATATAAATAAAAGAAAGTAGTTAAAAGAAGTATTTAATGAAGCCATGACAACAGTCATTCTTTGTTTGTGCATTTCCTGCTGCTAGTGTTCAGGGAATAAGGTGAATATATGGGTATAAAAGACTTTTATTAAATCTTGTGTAAGATTTCAACTGCATAAGGTCCTTATTTATTAAAAATTCTTTAATTGTAGCTATGACTGTTGTTGCAACTAACTCTCTAGTAATCCCAGTCACATGTAATTTAGCTAGACACCTTGTAAAATCTGATTGCCTTTTCTAAAAGAATGTGTAATTACACATAGACTTCTCTTTTTGATCATAGCCTGTTCCTTCCATGTAATTACTCAGGGCCTAGACTCAGTTTTGTTAATTTTTCTGAAGTGATAAAGATCTTATAGTATTTGTCTGTTCCTAGGTTTTGTGCAATTAAGTTAGGGAAATTTAAGAGATTCTCTGAGGAATCAAAAGCAGGGTAATACCATGTGCTGATCAGAAATGGCATGACAAGAAACCTGCTTTGTTATATTGTGTCATGGGGAAACTTGTTGACCAAAAATATATCTCTGCTTGGGCCAGTTCCATTTTTCTGGTTGACAGAATGAGTCAGAGCTAACTTCATACATGACATCTTGCTATGGCTTAGCCCTGGCAAACAACTGAGCCCACACAGATATTCGCTTGTTTGCTCACCCCAGTGGGATGGGGAGAGAGTGAGAAAATTCATGGTTTGAGATAATTAGAATTTAATAAGTAAAGCAGAGGTGCATACATAAGCAAAGCAAAATAAGGAATTCGTTCACCACTCCCCAGGTTCAGGCTATCTCTAGGAAAGTAGGGCTCATATGTGCAATGCTGACTTGGGAAGACAAAAGCCATTACTCTCAACATCCCCTGCCTCTTCCTCCATCTCCCCTTTTTATACGATGAACATGGTGCCATATGGTGTGGAATATCCCTGGGGTCAGCCAGGACCAGCTGTCCTGGCTGTGTCCCCTCCCAGCTTCTTGTGCTCCCACAGCCTGCTCGCAGTAGTGTGAGCAGCAGAAAAGGCCTTGACTCTGTGCACTCACTGCTCAGCAGTAGCCAAAACATCCCTGAGATATCAGCACCATTAGCAGCACAAATCTAAAACATACCAGCTACTAGGAGAAAACAATCTCTATGCAAGCCAAAATCCCAATACCACATAAAGTTCCCATTACCTTCAATGGTACCATGTTCTCAGTAAAAAAATGCTGCACATTTTATTTTGTTTTCTAATTGTGTCTTTAATTAACTTATTTTGAAATTATTGAAAGTATTCTTTTGAAGTGAATGTGCATCTGTGGGATTCTCCTTAGGGACTTTGTTTTTTCTACAATAGGTTCTTATTTTACTCCAAATCCTACAGAACATCAGCTTTTAAAATTGGAAATGTGCATAACTTTTTAACTCTAATTATAATCTGCTGAACAGTTAGATCAAATCCTGGCTATATGATGTAGTTTATGCTCTATCTGTGTAATGTTGGCTTTGTTAACATCCTTTTATTTTGCTAATTTATACCTCTGCATGCCTCAGAAGTTCCTTAATCATCTCTTTTAGATTGCAAGAACTACAATAATTTTTATTTTTTTTTTATTGCTTAATTGGATGTTCTGTTAGTATGCAAGAGAAGCTTCTCTAGATGGTAGAGATGTCACCTAACGATGCTGCAGAGTGAAATACCCTGAATTAAAACTTTCTCCCCATTGAAGGCAGTAGGATATTTGCCTTTGGAGTATTATATAGCAACATCAAAATATTTAAGAAATTATAGTATAAATACTTGGAGGGAACAAGCAACTTTTAACACAAAACAATAAGTGTAGGGGAAGGAGTCCTCCTTGGAACTCATTTCCAGCTCCCAACCATCTCTTGTAAAGTTTTGATTTTGTGTAGGTATTTACTTTCATCCTATCTAATCTTGATACCACTTAGTAAAGGAAAAGAACTTTCTAATAGAGTACAGAAATAATATTATAACATATAAAATAAATAGTGTATTTATTTATAATATAGAATACTTGCAATAAAGAAATGTATAATGCAAGCTTACTCTGATATCCAATTAAATTTTGTATCAATTACTCTTCCTAGCTTAGGACTATATGTTTTTTTATATCCTATCAATTTGACTTGAATTTATGAATTCTAAAAAACTATTCTCAAGAATGTTTAGCTTAAAAAAAATATAGTCATGGTAGAAATGGTAGAAATGGCATTAAAATTCTCTCTAAATAATAAAGACACCAAAAACTTGTATCAACAGCAGCCTGAAGGAATGTCCACCCTGAGGTGGATAAATTACTTTTTTTCCAAATCCTCAGAGACATGAAAAATAAGGAATTTAATTATTTTCCAATGCATATCCTTTGAGTATTTTGTTGTATTTAGGATTAAGAAACATAGAAACTAATGCCTTGTTCTTATTTCCCTACATTTTAGGATGAGTACACAGTGATTGCTGATGAATTTTATTTATCCAGACTTTCTGCCAAGAAAGAAAATAGCCACAAATTATATCTATCAGTCTTCAGTCAGTATCCATCTCTAAAATGATTCTATTCTTCTGTGCCAGAATCCCTACCTGATTGATTGATTTATTTATTTATTTTTTACTTTAAACACCTTCAACATCTTTCCTTGACAATAACAATGGGCTTACACTTCATTTACACTTATTGGTACTAGTTTCCATTAGAATTGTATTTTGCATCCATAGACAGCTATTTTAAATCCTTTGTTAGCAGTAATACACTGCAAGCTGTGTTGCACTTCTTTCTACTTTCCAGGAAACCCAGCTCCTTTTTAAAGCACTGAAAGATTTTGGACTAGAAACTCAGCAGCTGTAGTCCACACTCCCCATGAACTGCAGGGGTCATTGTTCAGAATGGCAGTTACAGGTGTTTACCTTTCAAGTGTATACAAAAATCCCAGATCCTTGAAAAAAATTCTCAAATGAAAAGAGATGTCTATTTACTTGAGTATGAATTTGGGAGTTTGAAAATTACCTGATAATTTTCTTCCAATCTTCCTCTACCTTTGATGCTTCCATCTATCTAAGCTAAACCCTATCTTTTAATAAATGAATGCATTTGATACACAGAATGTGAGTCCCCTGTGGAAGAAAAAATGCTGAAGCTTCCTCTTGCTCTCTTGCTCTTCTTTCTTTTTTTTTTTTTATTTTTGCTTTTTTTTTTATTTATTCTTTTCATTTTTGAAGAAGTAAACACCTGGGAATGAGAAGGAGGAAATAAAATTACACCAAAAATTGAAACAGAGAAATGGTATTTTATTGCTGAATTGAGCTTGGGAAAAATAATTTATCAATCCCTTCCCATCCACTGCAGATGCAGTTGATGGAAAGATTTGATTAGAAAGTACATGTACCTTCACAGAGGAGAAAAACAGAAAAATTATTACACTAGGAGAACCTCAGCAAGAAAAAGTAGCTGTGGAATGTAACCAAAATTGCAAGTACAAAATTAGATACACATTTTAAGTAAAAGTACAGAAGTAAGATGGCAGTGCTTTATGCTTCTTATAAAGCTTCTCTCCATTTCTGCAAGTTGTGTTTTACTATACAAGTCACTGGGTGAAAATAGAGTAACTACATAACACTTGGTACTTTATTACAGGAGATTTAAAGGTCACCTAAGATATTTGATCTAAAACGACTACAAGTCTCCTAATTTCCTACTGTAATCCTGCTTTTTAAAATTTTTTGAAGAGTTTAAAAATCCTGTAAGTGGTACATAAGTTGAATCTATATTTTCCTGATAAAAACTCCTGACAAGATCTACAAGTTCTCAAAAGATCTAAAAATTTTCAGAACTAAATATGATAACTGGGAAAAAGTGGGGTTTTTGGGAGGTTTTTTGCTTGTTTTGTGTCTTATCCAGCGTGCAACTCCCATTCCTCTTCTTGTGAATCTGGGCTCCAGTTTGCAAATATCACAAAGGGACATTAGAATTTCTTCTAAGCTGAAAACTCTATCAGTGACTATGTATATATATATATGATTAATTATATGGACAGATGATGGTAGTTTATAGACACAAGACTACCTTGAAATAATGCGTATTGCACACAATCTCACAATTGGCTGCAACTCACTGGAATGCTATGACTTAGTTTTCAGGTTTATTACACTGTCTTAATGTTGGCTATAATACATGTAATCTTGCACCAATCTCCCTCCCTCCCCTCCCTTCCCTTCCTTTCCTTGCCTTCCCTTCCTTCCTTTCCACAAAAAAGCCCCAGATTACAAAAGCTCTCTGCTCTGGCACAGCCATTTACGCCACTGTGGAGGGTTTTAGCAAAGCTGGACTGTGGACTCTTGCAAGCTTTCCAGAGCTATTGTTTTATGCTTAACACTTCCATCAGTGGCATTCTATTGCTCCCAGAGACCTGAAACTTTATCTTGGTAACAGACAATCATGAGGCAAATTTTTAACAGGAATTCAATATGACATACAAGCCTCTTGTCTGTGCCCATAATTGAAAATGAAAGGAATTGGGACCTGTAGTTAAGTCCTGAATATGTTGCACAGCAAACATCATTGCTACTAATTTTTTATTCACATTCTATATGTCAGGAAAAAAAGGCTCTGTCCTGTCCTTGTCCCTGGTCAATGCTAAGAGTTGTCTTGCACACTGGTGAAAACAAGGAATCTGTATGGATGACAGCAGTTCTAAAGCCCCTGCAGTCCAAGTCCTTACAGTTTCCTGAAGGAATGTTGATTGATTTTTTTCCTCTCCTAGTTCAATACTTTGTTCTGTTGCCATTGTTAGAAATTCTTGTGCTAACAGAAATTCAGTAGTCTTTTTCAACTTTGTCTCCATTTGTTCTTAGATATGGCATCTGAAAGCAATGGAAGCTAGGAAGACTTTTGTCTGGTTAGCATTTGCAGGCTCATACTTCAACAAGTCTGACATGTAACATGCTCACCACTCTGGCTGTATGGAAAAATAGCAATATAAGGACAGGAGAAGAATTTTCCATCTCAAAAGCTTTAGCCACAGAAAAATTATAAATAACTTTCTACCTGGGAAGTCCCCCAGTAACATACATTTCAATGCGCAGCACTCTGTGGACCTAAATGGAACAGTGAATATTTTGCGCTCCTCAGCTATAACTGTGAAAAGTTAACATTCGTTTGATGAAAATACCAATTTTAATGTGAGTTTAGAAAGGTGAAATTTTATAAACTTTCATGATTTAGATGACTTCAAGGGAAAAAAAATATTCCCAATTTATTTGGTGTTTGTGTCTCCCAACATGCAACAGACATTTTCCATTTAACTAGCCATGGTGAGGCACAGAGTGCTCTTTAAAACAGAAAATTCTGTCACCAAACCTCTGTTTTAACACAACAACATGATTTTCTGTTGCTTATTTTCATTGTTTTCTGCTGGTCTCTTTTTTCATACAGTGGCTTACACAAACAATCTATAAATAAGTGAAAAGAACTGATCTGGCTTTGCAAAGGAAAAAAAAATCCCCCCAACACACACGCAATTGCATGTTTGGCAGGATGACTAAGCTGCAGTGGGTAACACCACTGAGATGCTCGTTAGCTGCAGCGTGGGAATAAGAATGAAGAGCATCAAGAAGAAAACAAGTTCAGAGAGCAAAATGAACTACATTATGAAACCATAATCCAAAGTTCCTTAATGATACCTTCTCCTGGGCTTTCTGTAAAGTAGATTTCTTGCACGGTAGGTAGAACAAATACCTGGTAAAAAGGGTCATGCACAAATGGGAGAAAAAGGAGAAACAAGAACAGAAAGAAGGTCAAAACCTTATATATATAATTTCACATTATGTTGTTCTTAGCACTCTAGTTAATTACAAAAAGAGAATATTTTGTGGACTGAATAAACCAAACTTTAAATTGATTTTGATTTTGTTTTGGTTTGTGTTTTTTTTCTAAATTTTTTCTCAGTAAAATGAAGCAGCATCTTCAGAACTTCTGAAATCTCTGTCATGCAAGTACATATTTAGCGTGTATTTATTAGGTGACAATATGTGCTATTTCTAGAAATGATCTGTGGCCCATCATGGAAATCCATCCTAAAACCAAAAACCTTTGGTTTGGGGAATTTTTTTGTAGTCAGATTTTTCATGAGAAATCTTAAAAACTCCTTCTAAAGCCTTTAAGTTTGAATCGTGCTAGGCTGATATGCCTATGTCCATTATGTGTGAGCACTCTGCTAAAAATCCTTCTGCACTGATGGGAAAAAGAAGCAGGAATCTAAAGAAAAGAAGTTACTTTAATCCACTGCAAACCTAAATTAAATACCATGGTGTTAAAAGTTTTTCATTTTGTTTGCATTCTATATTAAAAGACAATGAGTAGCAAAGTTGCATTGTATCCCTTAAATTAAATACATATTCAGAAAAAGGAAATAAAAATATTAAACTACAAATGTCACAGGTTCAGTCTTATGATGACCTGTGGTTGTTCCCAGGATAAAAATTAGATTACTCAGAGTAAAACCTATAACATTGTTTCACTAAGTAATAACTTTGCAAGGAATGGAAGAGTGGCAGTGAGAGGCCAGGTCCCTCTAGGTATTTCCTCTGAAATATTTGGTGTAAAATTCTGTTGTAATTTCTAAAGCACTTGGCTCCTAAGGCTTGAATTTGATTTGTGTTAGATCACAGTGATTTTTAATGAGTGAAAATTTCCTATTCTGTAATTACAAATCACAATTTCCCCTATTTTCTTTTTTTTTTTTTTTTTTTTTTTTAAAACCTTACTCTCAAACTCGTTTTGCACAACTAGCCATATGGAATCCACACAAATAATGTTCTGCACCCAACTAAAGTCTATACCAGTCCAATTTGTAGTTTATTTGTTCAATAATGGTCTAATCAAAACTTGACTCTGTAGAGGACTAACTCTCAGGACCATCTGTACCTGGAGATGACATAGATTCTCATCTACCCCTTCTTATAGGTTCTGTCTGTTACTGAAACTTACAGACAGACACAATTTAAAGAATTTCTATACATTCTCCAACTCTGCCATTCTTTAGGACTCCAACACCATCAAAACCAAAAGAAACTCACAATGTTTTTATATACTGTGACATTCTGTCCACTTTGGTTATCATGGTATATTTTAACCGTAAGCACAAAACAGCGCACAGAACAGCAGAAGATATTTTCAAGCACCTCAGTTTTGTCACAATCTTGGCAGAAAAGTTAGTTTTGTGGCTATTTAAACAATGAAGCCATCTGTGAGACTGATTCCATATCAAAGGAAGTTTACTGAAATACTTGTTCATGTGCAGCTAAAGAAGATTGTCTGCTATTATTTGTCTAAAAGATTATTTACTGGAAGCAATGAAAGAAAGTTTAATGCAAAAATTGTCCCAGAACTAATTAATTTAATGTTTGTTTCTTTACTACAAGTATGCAAGGGAGTAAGGCTCTTCTCTAAATCTTAAAAAATAAATAAGTCTCTTCTACTGAAAACCCCTGAAGACTGTTTCACTGGAGATCGTGTTGCACTTCCAGAGACTTCGCATACAAGTGAGTCACTTGATCAGGCTAAGGAGACATGATGTACAAGACTGTACACTAAAACTGAACAGAACTGAGTCCAGCTGGCACATTAGTATTAAACTTTCTGAGCTGCAAAACAGGATGGCTCTGTCCAGATTGCTTGTTTGGAACAGTTACCAGGCTGTACCAACTTCTAAATCATTCCCAAGAGTTGCTCAGGAAATTTGGCCCAAATAAAACTCGTGCTGTGATCCATCCAACAACAATATAGATGTCTGTCAGTGCCTCTGCCCACGTCCTGACAGAGGATATATTCTGCTGTAGACAAGGACACCAGCCCTGCATTGACTGCTCACTCATCCCAGACAAGGAAGAGAAAGAGTATCAGTAGCTACTGTGGTAGATGGAACTAAACTTTTGAGGTTGTACCCCTTTGCTATCTGTTAGAGAGCACTTCACTCCTGTTTATTTTATTAATAATTCTATGATACATCCCACAGTGAACAGAAAGAAGCACTAAGACCATCTTTCCATTTACAATGATTATGCAGGGGAGAAATCATAAAATTATCTCTGCTACCATCTTTGATGGAGTGGGACAACCTGCTCACACATTACTAAGGAGCTTTTGGGGTTTATTTTCAATGCATACATATACCCACCTTAATATATCTTAAATATCCAAATAAATATCCAATTGAATAGCTTAAATATCGAAACAAGATAAAATTAAAAAAAAAAGCTAAAAGTCTATCCCTACAGGATCTTAAAGAAGGAAGCAAGGATAAAGTCTGAACTGTACTGATAGCAAGGATTGTATCTACACAAATGCAAAAGACTTAAAGAGATCAAATAGGATTTTTTTTTATTTTTTTTTCCTAAGGCTTTCATAACACTCTGTTGCCTGGAGATGTTAACCTGTTGAATAACTGCCTAGGGCATTTTATGGATTTCTCTAGTCTGAAAGGTGCCAATTCTTGCTGCACTGTCCCTCTCAGGTGTAGCCTGGCACATCGATTTGCTTCACATAAACTCTGGGAGAGAAAGTGATTTTATGTATCTCTCTGCTAATACTAACCTATTAGTTTTTCTCCCAAAAAAGCAGCTCTGTAATCTGCCAGCTGCTAAATGACTGAGAAGTGAAAGCTTTTATATTCATTCAGTAATCACACACAGCAGCTCTTTTTTTGCTAAACCACTTTTCAATTTACAAAGAGCTTGTCAAGGTGATAGGTAACATCTCAAGAGACACACATGCTGTGCCTTCATCATTCACCTACATTTTTAATGTGGTTCCAAGGTTGGTTGTGGAATATCTCCCAACAATACAAGAAGTCTTTATGAAACCAACAAAATACTTCAAATTGTTAAATGCCCCTTCAGTATGCCAAATATGTGGCATTTTTGGGTATTAAAAATCTTCATGGTTACTTGCAGTTGGAAAATCAAGTTCAGAGTTTGTTTGAATTTATTTTAGATGCTGAATACTGAAGCAAAATGTGTATACTAATAATGCTGTAAGAATTACTACACATTGTATTGCTCCTCAAAATACTTTCACTAACAGCTAAAAAAATAGTGTGCTAATTGTATTTTGGAAACCCTATTCTTATGGAAATAATCAATGTGGTAGGAGTTTAAAAATTTTTCTCTGACTAGGGTAGGTAACAGCACAGACATTTTTCTTGGTCTTACCAAAATCTGAAGGAAATTTCCAAAATTTCAATTTCAGATGTGCAATTACCAGCAAAATTAAGCAGCATAGAAGTGCATCTTATTTGAAAATAAAGTATTTTGAATTTTTAAATTTCACAATTATTAAATCTTTCTTATCAAAACAGTGAGTGAGATTTAGAAATCTTATGGGTTTGTCCTTTATTTGAAGCTTGTAAGCCTCAGTGAAGTGTCATACTTGTACTCAAACTATCTTTAATTCTAAGTGTTTAGTCAAAGAATTCACAGTCAGAAATTGAAATAATATACAGACCAGATATCTAAATCCAGCAGATTCAAATTGTAAAAAAGAAAAAAAAATGTTGAAAAAGTTATTGTTAGGAATCAAGGGGACATTATTTTTCTTTCAGTATGTTGGTTTATCAAAACACTATTATCACTGATGGTCTTTGTGAAAAAATGTGTCCTTATAAAACTTACAGGGTCCTACTGGGCAAAGTGCTTCTGGCATTCTCATATGTAAATTAAATAGACATGCACAAAGAAGCTGGTCATAAAGGTTGCCCTAAAGTCAATGTAATTCAGGGTAGAGTTGTGCAGTCAAAGTATTTTCTTCTGACTGATCCTGCACATCCCCAGAGAGAGGTGATTTAATACTACTGAGATTTAAAGTTTCCATTGTAATGGAGTTTGGGCATTGGCAAAGAGAATATTATTTAAAACTCTTCAGGCCATCTAACTTTAGTCATGGCCACAAATCTGCAACCCTTCCCACCAGCACACTGCCCAGCTAGTGACAGATTTCAGGTGTCAGACTAGCCACCCCAAGAACACCCTCACCAAAAGGTCTGACTGCTGGGGCTCAGGGCTTTTCCAGAGAGTTCCTGCCAGCACTGCTGATGTCCCAGCCTTGATGTGGGTCTGTGCCCAGCCCCACAGCTCTGTGCACCCATACCAGTGCTGGGCCTGTCCCAGGACACAACCCTCAGCACTGTCCTGGCCCCCCAGGCTGTCACTGCTGAGACCCCTGACCCAGCCAGCCATGCCAACCTTACAGCACAGATTGTCCTCGCTGCTCTGGATTTCGTGTCCAGAACTTGAGAAAACTTGTTCCGTTTCAAGACAAGGTAGGTTGCTTCTTACAGCCAGGGTAGTGGTTTCCATGTAATAATACCATCATAATGTCAGCAATTCAATCTATTGCTTTCACACCTGAAAAAGTCAGAAAATAAAAGTTATGAGACACAAATCCAAAGAAAAGCTTTGTTTTACAGAGCTTAAAGTACTGCTGTAAGAAACTCACACACACCTGAAATATGGGTCTGCATGTAGAGAAGGAAAACCCCAAAGAACCTAAAAATCCACATTTCCTGGGATTGTTTGTGTCTTCCAGAATTTCCCATGTACTCTATCAGAACATGATAGTATGTATTTAGCATTTTTCAACAAACAAAAATGAGAAAAATACCATTTTAGAGTAAAGGAGGCAAGGCATGTATGAGCAGCAGGCATAAAGCTTGTTCAGCAAGATCTTGACCTGCAAAAGGACTTCATATCCAAAAGTTATGAATCTTCTCAATTCTGACATAGTTTGATTGCTTGGTTAAACTGCTGCACAAAAGTTTTGCCTGGCTTATTCCCATCGACCATCACAAGTACAACAATGCTGCCACTACGACATTTCTGGTAGACAACATGCAAAGGTACACACACATTTCTTTTGGGAGCGTGACACTCAAGAGATAAACAAATAAATGAGATTAAAATTAAAAATAAAAAAATATTGGTAACACAATGATGACAATTAAAAAAAAAACAAAGCAAAAACTATAAAAGGAAATATGTAAGAAGAGGTTACTAGACCATTTCAGAAAAACACATTTACCTTGTGTCAACCAGAAACCACATATCAATGAGAATGGCATGAAATATGGTAATGGTTATTTATTAAATTATAGAAACAGTGAAAAAGTACATTACTGTTAAATAAAATTATTAGCATGCAAGCAATACTTTAATCCAATATTTTCTTAACATCAAGAATAATTGACCATTTTTCCCTCTAATTCCACCATGGTTTTGAGATTTCTTTGAATATCTATCTGTCAGTTTGACTAACATTTGTAGAGGATGTGACCAAACAGATGATTTGACTTATCTGCTGCAGCCAATGGAATCGACTTGAATTATTTCAGGGAATAAGACTAATTCTGTAAAAATTAAATCTCAGCTGTCAAACAGGACTGCTCCTTTTAAGTACAACACTGAATTAACAGGAAAGAAAGTAAGAGTCACCTGAGCAGCTGTAAGGGAGAGCTCAGTAAATCTTGGATGGCTTTTACAGGTAATAAGGACCCCTTTTTATTTTAATTCAAAATAACCAATGTACAGATTGATTATTTGCAGGTCCCATCATAAGCTGGGGATATATGCACACTACAGTGATAAAAAATAAATTTTTGTGCACATCCTCCCTTTGAATATAAACTGCATAGGAACTCCCTGAGTTGGCTTTTCTCAAAACAGAAACTTGTTAGATCCTGTTTGCTCTTTATAAAATGCAGAATTCTTATCTTACTTATTCCTGTGTTTTATGTGGTATTAAATAACATAGGAAACTCAGGATTTCTTCTAGCACTACATAAAGTAACCTCACAGTTTTAACATATACCATAAAGTTTAAAATGCATTTGATGGCTTAAGTATTCACAGGAGGAAAGCTCATTTACCTATCAGTTTTACAGCTCCAAGCAGGGCAGCACTGTGTAAAAGATACTTTGTCATTCCTTGCCCTTCATACCAGGCTGATTCCCCTACTGTTGGGGGACTAAGACCTGTGAGCTTTTGTGATGTACAAGGCCAGAGAAAACATAACATGGATGGAAGATGTTGACAATATCCTGTCCTACCAAACACTATTTACAGGTTTTAATTGCAGGATGTTATTTTGATAGCTCATTTCTTCCAAGACCTCATACCTTTTAATTTATGAAAATAAGAAATCATACTGACAAAAATTAGAAGTGAAGCAGAAAACCCCAAAAGACTCATTATAGTCCCCATAAAGATCACTATTTAACTTCAGCCCAAATCTGTAGGTTTTCTATAGGTCCATTTTAAAGATTTGTGCTGAAATTTAATAACCCTGAAGCATTTTTATTATTCACTGCATTTCATTAGAATTAGGGAAGACTAAAGGTCTAAAGTACAAGAGGTCTCACCCACAGCCACGTGTTCATAAAATCTGAGAGCTAGGAATTAAAACTATCATAGATAAGCGTTTTTCCCTCCATTTGCCTGTTTTTTGTGGTTTAGAAATGCTACTCCTGAATTTTGTGGCCCTCTCCTCCCCATCCATTAGACTCTAAATTGTGTCTGAAGAGGAGAACTGGAGGCACATACAGTAAAGATGACAAGTTGAGAGGAGAACAACATACTGGAAACAATGATGAGATAAGAAAATGAACAGTAACTGCAACAATACCAGTAACAAGAGTACAAAAAAAGGGAGATTCACACACAAAATGCTCACCCAGCCCAACCTGATGAGACTCAGCCAGTGGCACCCCACCCTCACTGCTCCTCTGTCTGCCATCCTTATTCCATGAGAAGAAACACCATTTGCAGAAGTGAGAGTGCTCTTTTCTTCCACTTCTGGCAATGACACATGATGGTTTTGAATAAAATTAGGTTCATAGCCATGCCCACACATCCCCAGGCTCTGTCCCTTCACAGCTACTGTGAAAACTTAGCCCTGTCCTTGGCTGAAATCAGGACACTGGTCCAGGCAAAACACTGTGGAGTTAGCAAACCCCATGCTTACAGTGGTAAGGACACAGAAGGAGCAATGAGTGGCAGCCAATCATTCAGTCCCACTTACCTCCCGCTTTCATGCCTCCAAGCAATGCTACACTGCTTATAAGGTACTTTAGATTTCCCCTGTCTTAACTTTGCTTTTTTTGACTACTAATTGTCTAAATTCCTCAGCACAAAGATGACTTTTTCTTAATCCTGATCATTGCACTGTGCTAAGAAATTATTGTGATGTGCCCTGTATGGAAAGTGGCTTTGGGTTGAAAATAATAATATCACGTTTGAATGATCAACAAGAGGGAAGAAACCCAACACCAGTAAAGGATATCACAACAGCAGGACACGATCTGACATCTGCAATTTGCAGGAGGGAGGGAGGGAGAGAGAGAGACAGAAAGAAAGACAGAAAGACAGAAAGACAGAAAGACAGAAAGACAGAAAGACAGAAAGACAGAAAGACAGAAAGACAGAAAGACAGAAAGACAGAAAGACAGAAAGAAAGAAAGAAAGAAAATGGGTTTTGAAAGATTATTGCCTTACTTTAATTAGTAATAAGGGTCTACAGATATGACAAGCTGCTGTTAGCTTAAGATAAGTCTCTATTAAATCATCAGTAGTGTACCTATTTCTGAAGCTGATATTTTCCAAATTTAATCTGCCATTGCTTCTCTTCTTGTCTGAGCCCTAAGAGGTTTTCCCTGACCTCTAAGTAGTTAGATTTGAGAAAAGAAATGTGGTACATACAAGTCTTGCAGTTTTTATTTATCAAATAATACAGGAGATTAGATACTTTGCATTAACCTTTATCTGTTCAGATTTAAAGATTTTTTTTTCTTCCTGAATGTGTTTTGCTGAAACATAAAGATTTTTGATTATATTTAACAAGCATTACTTGGAGTGTATCTACAAGATTTGTATACAATGTCATTGCAACTTTAAAAGTTAAAGAGTAAGCTCATGTCTTATTCTCTTAAAATTACTGTCACTTCCTCATATGGCAGGTCTTAATATTTCAAAATCCCATTTTATTTTGTAGCAACAATCATTGCAGAGAGTGTTGGGAGCAATAGAAAGAAAATCTGCTTGTGAAATCTCTTTCCAACAGTTTTTATTCACAATTCATCTGTACAGTTGTAGTATGTATCTTCTTGTCTTGCCCTCAGTGTGGTCTTTTTCGTTTGTCTTTGTACCATAATTCTCAGCCTGGGTCAAAAAGATTCATGTGTCAAGAGATTTAGGAAAAAAATAGTCTTCAGATTGCTAGATGTGTAAAATTTATGTATAGTTGCATAAGATGTATGTAAATCTTTTTAAACTACATTGCATTTTTAAAAGTAGAAAGAATATAAAAAATCTTTATTGTGCAATATATTTTATTTCATCATGTTCGTATACCAAGATAATCTTGGTACATTCCTGTGTTCCATCTTTAAATAATTGTACCTTTCCATGTAAAGTGAGAAGTCAATTAACTTCCTTATTCAATTTTAACCATCTCAGTTTTCAGACCCAAACACCTGTGTCTTGGCAGGCTGACAGGACAGGACATCTGCGAATGGGTCTCTTACACCTTTGTCTCCAGTTATGTTCAGCCAAATGAGGAAGCTTCTTTATTTATTGACAAGACTCCTTAATATACATGGAGCAACTGTTGTTTAAAGTTATTTTATAAATTTAGGTCAGCTTAAAACTAATTACACTACCTCCATTCTCCTCTCTTCATATACGTTCATGGAAATTACCCAACAGTTTATTTTTCCACTAAGAACGTATCTCATTTTCACCCTGCTTGTAATTGTGACTTATTCTCCTTTTTTTCCTAGCCTTACCTTCAGAGCTAGTACATTATTTCTTATGACCTGGTGTTTGCCTTGCAGTGTCTTTTGACTTTTTGACTGCATTTTAATCTTAATTTCTCAGACTGTGGCTGTAAAAACCTTCCAGTATCCTCTTAAAAGCTTTCCAGCTCTTGATCACTTAAGGAATCCTGTTATGCATTTGCTTCATACTCAATTACTGAAATAACCCTAATTTGAACATGGGTAATCAGATTTGTTTGTGGGCCTTCATATAAGGTCATAACAGTTTCTTGCACTTACCCTTTTGCTTCATAAGTGCCTCTTTTAACACACAGAAATATTGTTGTTTTTACCCTCATGTCCTCAGGGCTTTCAAAGACAGGATGGATGATTTTTTTAGGAATATAGGTCTTTTGCCAAATGGGATCGTCAAAAGTTGTCAGGTTAAAAAAGATACTATTGGATTAATTTGTTATCATATGTGAGGTGATGAACTAGTCTTCCAATTGCATTTTTGTTATTGACTGTTTGGAAGTTTAATGCTGTGGAAGGATAGTTGAGAAGACAGGAGTTCCTTCTTTGCTAGAAGGTCTTTCTTGGAATGCAAAGGGCAGATACTGTGCATACTTCTGATGATTATACTGATAAACTGGAAGACAGACCATAGAATACACTGAACATTTTAGAGGAGATGGAAGGGAATTGTTTTGATATTTTTAAGAAAATTACTAATTAGTTTTTATTTCTGATAGCTGGCAAAGTTTCTGTTTATTCATTTTGCACATCCTCAAATCCTTTTTATAGCCCTGGCCTGGACTGCCATGCTCCATTTGTGATCCTCTTTCAAGAGAGATCGAAAAACTCAAAATATTGCTTGATCTCAGTTCACCTCTGTGTGTAGCACATCTGAACCAAAATAAGTATGAGGAAATAGAAAGTTCTAGCTCTAACTTCAGATTGCCTTTGCACTTGAGAGTTTCCTGGCATTGTTTGTATGATAGTGACTTTTATGATCTTATAACCAACAGCAAGACATTTATTACATAATAAAAGTGAACAAGATAAAAATAAAATCCATCAATCTTTGGTTATTACCTGCAAAAGAAAATTAAAATATCAATCTTAATGCGAAAGATGTATTAAAGTTTTAAAGGTGCTGTATACTCCTAAATGATTTTCATAGCTTTCAATCCAATACAGTTTTGTACATCCTTAGAGATGGGCAGACACAGCTGGGTAAATGCTTGTAAAACAAGAAAGCTGAGTCATTCAAAAGTGTTACAATCTAAGCATTTTATCTAGCAAATATTGCAATGTTTCATGTGTGCACAAATACAGAAAGTAACATGCAACAGGAAAGAAATTTCTTCTGATCTTGGGACTGGATAAAAATAAGATAGCAAGACTAAACATGACAGCTTTATTTCTGTCACCCAGTAAGGCTGGGTGGGTTTTTTTGCTTGGATTATTTTAAGAAAAAAAATTTCAACAAAAACAGTCTGAGCAAAAAAGTTGCCAGCAGATAAATAGAGAACCGTGTTGAATGCTGCAATAAGTAAACCCTTGAACATTGCATTTGACACTTTTTAGTGTAAATATGGCTTAATTATCAGGTATTCCGTCAAGCTGCACTTTGTATGTTTTTGTTTCTGAGTAAACTCGTCCTTCCTCTAGTGTAAACATAGTGAAATTCATTAACTTTTGATTAAATAATTTTTAAGAAAGATGTAAGTTTGTTATTGGTAACCTGCACACTAAAGATTTCACAAGTTAGTTGTGTCTGTGTGGGTGTATGTGCACATGTGCAAATGACAAACAATTGGCTACTACCCTTCTAGTAGTAGATTCTGATCATGATTATTTGTAACTCGAGAAAAATTTCCTCAAAATTGGAGAGAATAAAGGTGAAAATTCTGTGCATGATTTACCTTTAATGTTTCTGTTAGCTCTTCCAGTCTAATGTTGAACTGAAAGTTAAGATTTGGAAAAGATACTAAGTTTGTTGAGTAGAAACTTCAGTTTCAATGCCACTCTTGCAAGGAAATGGAGCTGTCTTTACCTCCTATTTGTGATCTTATTGTGCTCTCTTTATAGGAGCAATTATACATACATACATATATATATATATATATAGTAATTACCTTCCTCAAAACCTGTTTTCTTCTTCTGAAGCTGTAAATACAGTTGAATATATGTCTTCTATTTATGCATGAAATGACAAAATGCAACTCTTACTGTAGCCATGTGGACAGGGTATCATGGGCTGTGGCTCACACTGAAAATCTTGACATATACCCTGAAATTTTCTGAAACCCTGATTTTCTCCACAGAGCTTCTGAAGTCCCTCCCAGTGTTGTAATTCCAAAGTTATCATTAGTATCAAAGGAGTATCTCACTTCCTCCTAACTTATGCTTATTCCTTTTTGTGTAGTTTTGCCTGTGGCCACCAATTTAAGGTAATGTCAGAAAACACTCTGGGGACTGTAGTAGATGGACTAAGGACCAGCAAAAAGTCAGCAAGTTTACATTTGGCTAAACCTAAGTGCAACATGGAAAACTTTTTCAGCTCTTTCAGTAGCAGGAAAAATAACAAATGCAATACATCCTTGTAAAGTCATGTGAAGATATTGAAATAAATGTAGGAAAAACATTTACTTAGTTCCTTTTCTTTCTTGTTTCCCCTTCCTATTTTTCTAATTGGCACTAAGCTGCTTTCTGAATTGTTGCTGTCAAGTTCCAACTACTGTGTGTGGCCTATATAAGCTGAGCAAGTGGTTCACAGAAGGGTGAAACTGACATAATTTTAACTGACATAAGCAGTTTGAGCTTTTTGCTGCTAAAGCCTCTAGGCGATCTTTGCAATCTAGTTGATGATTGTGACATCTGAGACAAAAAAGAAATCTGTTATTTCTCCTGAAAATTATAGTCAAATTGAGCTTCTGAATACTAACTTCAGCAAAGGTTGGGAAGTTAATTTTTATAGTTTTATAACTGGTTTGAAATCCAGATGTCTTATTCACTTAACAGTTAATAGGATTTGGGCTGCCAGAGACCTCAAATCCTTCAGGACTTATCAGAACATATCTCAAATTCTCAAACTAAAATGGAAGAAAAGATCTTACCAAATCAGGACATAGCATTGCCAGTGTCACGATGCCATGAAGGGGCATTGGCAGTGGCACTGCTTGAAGTGAACACGTGAAAAACTTTAGGTATTGTTTATTGCTTATTTAAAGACTCTTCCATTCCAGTGTGGAGACCATAGTAAGAAAACTTGGGTGAAAAAGTCTTTCAAAAGTTTATTCAGTCCAGTGACAGCTACCATTTATATTTATTTTTTTTCATTATCAACCACTGCTGTTTAATTTTAGGGGTTTCTCTGGTAGGATAAATCAGAAAAAGGTAGATGATGAAGTCTAATATATAGGAAAAAAAGAAAGGAAACTCTTCATAAGTGAAAGTAAAGGATTACTATGTTTAACGTGCTGTCAATATTTTTTTCAAGTGGCCTCTGTTGCAAATAAATAAAGTTTAGCCTTAAAAAGAGTATTGAAAATGTTGTATAAATAAATAATCTGATACACACCATTTCAGAATGAGTAATTTATTAAATATGAGTTTATTTAATAATCTTTAATTGAAAATTCATATTTCACTAAGCTTCCATTTTTCTACTGTTTTTTACAGTCCTGCTATATTGTGGCTTTTTGTTTCTGTCTCATAATAAATATTAGCATTACATTTATAGATTGTAATGTTTGGAATGCTTTTCCAAAAAAAAAAAAAAAAAGAAAATTAGCATGCATAGTTTGTTTGAATAGGAAGTTAAACCTTTGGCATTTTAGATCATTAATTTTTTCATTATGTATTTTGATCATGCACATTTGTTTCTTCTGTCCAGGAAGATAGAGGTAATGTGTGAGGAAGGCCTATCTTTTTGCTTAATTTTATGAATAAATCTTAGTTAATATAAAGTGGTACAGATTGATCTGTGGTAGGAAGTGAAGTCTACACAGGTTTTTATGTCTGTCAGAATGGTGAAGATAGACACGCCACTTGAGAAGAAAATTGGAGAAAGACATCCTGGGCTATCCACTGTGCATATTTTTCCTAAGACTAAATATCAAGTCTACACAGATTTTTCTTCAAACACTGGAATTACTTTTTTTTTCCAAAATTGGAAAGGCCTTGAGTGAAAAAAAAATAAAAAATGAAGCATGGTGAGAGCACTCTAACATTAGTTCTATATAAAAAATCCATTATCTTAAGTGCTTCAGTGTAGTATAGTTTATAATAGTTCTCAATACACAGCTAACATCAAAGTAATGAATCAAGAGCCTGTTACTGCAATCTTATTGACAGTAGACCTCAGTAACTCTACAGACAAATATGGATCTTTTACTGGAAGTTTGGCAGTGAATTTAAAGCTTGATGGATGCCTATGATAGCTTTGGACAGCTAGAATCCTCATAATCCAAAGATTAAACTATTTTGTTCACTGTTAGGAACCTTCAAAGGCTAATTCATCTTAGGTCCAGACTAGAAACAGTAAAGTCTGTGCAGATGGAACTCTGTGTCTATCTTAATATACTTCAGTCAAAATTTTAGAAAAGCACATAAATAATGTAGTTGAATGCTTGATCTTGAAAAGTGGTGAAGTCCTGTGAACTATTACATGTATTATTGAGTATAGCTGTCATTCTCAGATCACTCATTTTTCACTGGGTTTCAGGAGGTTGTGGTAAAGTGCGTGCAAATTTCAGGATGCCAAGTACCATTTTCTCTGGAGTTCTTGACAGAGGAAGTGGTAAGAAGATGCAGGTAAACATCATATTTTAGGAGACTTTTCAGAGATACAAGACTGACTTGGTGCAATACAGTTTCAGCAGTTGGTCAGTGACAGTTGTTATTTATATGGCAGATGTAGATTTTTTGTGATGTGTTTCCTTGGGAATGCAGTCTACCAGGATTCATAGTAGCTTTGAATAATGCATTTTTTTTTTTTCTGATAGAACACCCTCTCATAAAAATAAAAGCTGGCTTTTGGATTGTATAAATTTTTGCTGCATGCATCAGATTTTTTCATGAAACTACTTCAATTTACAGTTCTTTGTAAAAATATTTTGATTAGAAAATAACAAAGATTTTTTTCTCAAAGCCAAGTATTCTCCTGTATCAAAGGAGTTAAAAAATTTTTATTTGTTTTACTTGTACTGAACAAATGCCTGGGTTAACCTATCATGACTAAAACAGTGAACAGGGGAAAGTTTGAAAAGACAGAGGTAGCATTTTTTGTAGTCCTAAAAACATATAGCAGTATATGCTGTAGCTGGTAATAGATCATCATTTCCAGCTTTTTGTAATACAAATCAGTATTTTTATTTTATTCCAATTATTCTGATATCTTTATTTTATATGTAAGACTTTATTTTATCTGTAATGTTTCTGATATATGTGAATGAAGAAGCGACTTTTTTATCAATGCGAGCATATCCAGAGAAATACCTTATTCTGTTAAACCTGCTGAAACAGTACAAAATAAGCCAGGTATCATAATGTTTGTTTCTACCTTTGATAGCTGTTTGCAAAAAACTTTAATTAGTTTCCTTAATTCAAGAAATCTTAGATCTTTGATCTGCAATGAGTAGAAGACATGTCTAACTCCTCATTCATTAGTCTTGGGTGATTTTTGTTTTCTTGCTAGTGTTTGTAGAATATTTTGGTACTTTAATAAAAAAAAATATGTTTTAAGTGAAAGTGTTCTCTCTTCTAATATCTTTTTATGTTTCTTGGCCTTTTCAAAATTTTTTATAGCTTGACTTGTAAATTTAGTGTCATTACCATCATCTAAATGCTACCATGACTGAGTAATGAATTAAGGGCGTGCATTCACTAATTGAACTTACATGGTATAATGGGGCATAATTAATATTGATATATTGATATAATGCTTAAAAACTTTTTGAGGATATGCTTGTATTGAGTAATTAATCCTCTCAACAAGCAGGTTAGAGGCTGGCATGGCTAAGTTTCTTCTGCAGATGGGTATAGTAAGGAGAAAGAGGAATTAGAGAGTAAAAAAATTTGTTTATCAAACATGTGGCTTCTGAAATTATACCTGAATTATATGTGGCCACCATTTCTTTGATGCACATGTTTATATTGTGTGCTCTGTTCATGACCACTTTAGCTCTCTAGCTCTTCTCTAAGGGAAATTAAAGTTGTACTCCTTCAATGAAAGTAGTGGTGTTCCATTAAAAACTTTCAGAGAAGTTTGACACCCAAACCAATTTTTCTCCTCCCCTACACACATTTTTTGGTTTTTTGTAGGTGGAGGAGTGCCATCTTTAAGATGATAACTTGTTCAGACAACCACTTTCAAATATCTAATATTTACAAATGGTCATTAGTTTCTGCAATAAAAAAGAAGAAAATATGTCCATTCATATTTTCCCAATGTCACTGCTTAGTTATTTTAATATTTTCTGTTTCTTTTAATAAATATTGATTTAATTTACTTTCTAGAACCTGAACTAATGTGAAACTAAGAAGAAAATAAATTTTTTTTATATACTTGAGGCTTTAATTTACTGTCAGAGAACAGTTAATTATTGCATTCTTTTAAACTGCTATTTCACCACCTAAATGAAAACTGTACATAAAGGGCTTTCTACTGCCTGCACCCATAATTATGTTGTATGAATATCTTTGCAATATTGACAAGGTAGAATTAAATACAAATTTCTTTCACTCCATTCAAAGAAAAGCAGCAAGATATGTAGGACACTTTGCTTGAAAATAGATCTGTAAGGAACTCCACTGAAAGACTGTTAAACCAAGAACTGAGTTTGAAATTAACTTTGAAAATGATGGCATCTATTAAAAACTGAAATGTTTTGCACAAGAAGATTCCATAACCTAATTTCACCTTATTTGTATAACGAATCATGTTAAAAAAAACAAAACAAAACCAAAGCCAAATAGTCAGTTATAACTGTTGGACAAGTATTATTATTTCATTCTGCAAATTTTAACTGTATTTTATTTCATTCTTTCTTTTGACAGTATTACCTAGTCATACATGTGGCAACCCAGGAGAAATACCTAAAGGAGTGCTTCATGGAACCAGATTCAACATTGGAGATAAAATCCGATATAGCTGTATCTCTGGTTACATCCTAGAAGGCCACGCCATGTTGACATGTATTGTGAGTCCTGGGAATGGTGCATCGTGGGATTTTCCAGTTCCATTTTGCAGAGGTAAAAATGAAGACATGAAATATCTATTAAATACAAACAGCAGATTAAATAAATTTATTTTGAGGGTTTTTTCCCCTAAATTAAAGTGTACTCATCTCCCGTCTAAACATTGACACCATTTAAAACTCTAATAACTCAAGCAGTGACACTCCAGAGTTTGAATTCAGAGACAGATAATGATCTACTTATGTTTTTTCCTTTCTGTTTATGTGGGACACAGCTATATCAATATCATGACAGGACCTGGCCCCTGGCCAGGAAAAAAGCTTCAGTGATGTAAACTTTGAAGGGCGGTCCAGTCCCTTTGAATCCTACTCCTGCTCAGAGCATAGATAACTTCAAAGTTGTGTCAGATTGCTCAGGGTTTTGCCTAGTTGAAAATTTAATATCTCCATGGATGAAGATTGTAAAGTCTGTCTGGAAACCTGTTATGGTTCCCAGCTGCCCTTATTCTCACATCCAATTTAAGTAAGAATTTTACAGATTATGTCTACTTCCTCTTTTCTGGTTGTGGGTCTATGAAAAGATTCTGTTTCCATTCTGGTTCTTTCCTAAACTAAACAGTGCTATAAGATTTTCACATACCCTCCACTTGTACAGTCTGAAAAATCCTTTTCCTTCAGCCTCATGGCTCATACAATGTGTTCTTCACCATCCTGAAATTTTTGTGGCCATTCTCTGGGCTTGTTCTAGTCTGTCACTGTCAGTGTCTCTTTTGTGCTGAAGGACCCTGGGTTGGACAAAGCATTCTAGATGGGGCCTCCTAAGTGCCAAGCAGATGAACTCTCTTTAGCTGCTGGCTGTGCTCTTGCTCATGCAATCCATACGAGGTAAGCTTCAAACACCTGCAGAGGTGCACCATACACTCAGCTTGTGTTTCACCAGGATTTCAGGTCCTTTTGTCAGAGCTGCCACCTAGCAAATAATTCCTTTCTACATGGAATGATACTGTTCCAGGTATAGGACTTTTCCAGGTATATTGCAATTCTGTTTTGGAATTTCATGAGATTTCTGTTATTTTCCCAGCCTGTTAAATCCTGCCATAAGAGTCTGTCTGAATGGCAGTTCTACCCTTCAAAACATCATCCCATGACATCCTGCTTATCACTTCATAAATAAGTTGAAATCTACTCTGCTGAAGTCCAAGGTGTTGATTTTATAAATTGCCTTTCTCACTTCCCTCAAGATATTCAGCTAATGGTAACTGTGACTACAGCTGCTCTTAAATATGTTCTTTGCTCCTACATCAGGTTGGTCTGTCCTGTACGTGCATTAAAAAAAAGTGAAATCAGATATCTAGTGCATTGCTTGCCCTCTGCTATGCTGCCATCCCCAGAGATGCTGGGGTAGTTGAAGTCTCTGATGATAACCAGACCTTGTGTCTGGGAAACTTCTGGTACTTTAACAGTTTTGATCACTGCTCAATCAGATAACCTATAGCAGATACTCAACAATGACCTCCCTCTTGACTTTCCCTTCTCATTCTAGCCCACAGGAGCTTAAGAGCTCATTGCCTATAGTGCAGTAGAGAGAGCTCTGTTAATTCAAGATCCTACTTTGTGTAAGGTGCAGCCTTCTTTTTTTCCTGCATTAGAAAATCATAGATAGAGTCTGTGTCTATCCATTGGAGCCCTCCATTCAAGTGAACTCTCTCACCACAGTTCTGTGACCATATATGTGCACTTTCAGTTTGCCCAGTTTGTCCTGTGGAGCATGTTTTTTTCATACAGACACATCAAATGGCTTCATGTTGCTTTGTGAGAGGGAGAGAAACATTCACTGCCTTGTCCCCATGTCTTCTTCCCTGGGCCTGTTCTCCCATTTGCCTTTAGGTTTTGGCATTTGTCCATGACAAACTTAGTTTAGAGCTCTCTTCACTAGGTCAGCAGAACTCTTGCCCTGTTCAGCCAGGCAAATCCTATATCTCCCCTCCTGTCCTCATTCCTTGAAGGAGACTCTGTGGTCAAAGAGGCCAAAGCACCAGCTCCTTAATAAAGTGCTGGAATCTGATACTCCTACCTGAACTTTTCCCCTTGGACTGAGAACTTCTCTGGCCTCCTATGCTCTTCAGCCTTTTCTCATGCCCTGTGGGTACCCTTTTCTGCTACTCCTACCACTCTCTTGGCAGCATTATTGGTGCCCATGTGGGTGAGCAACAAAAGGAAGTTGTTTCATCCAGTAATGGTTACTTGTGAATAAGGGCTCTTGTATCGTAATTCCTCACTGCAAAGAAATATTTTATACTTTTCTGTGCTCCAAAAAAAATGCAAGGGTTGATAATCAAAAAACTTAAGAAATATTTTGGCTAGGTCTGTTTTTTGTATTTGATTTCATTCAGTACTCAACAGATAATTCTTCTACTAGTGCTTCAAAACAGAAAGAAACAAAAATTTTCTAACCATTCAGTGTCTGATTTTAAATGTTTGGTTTTGGCTTTTTTTGTCATTTTACTAAGGGGTAGCAAACAGGTGTCAGAAAAATATACATAAATTCATGGTATCATCAGTGTCTACTAAATATTTCTTGTATTTCTCCAGATACTGCCTGTTCTGGCTGTGTTTGCCTGCATACAAATATCTTTCACAAGACTGAAATTCTGTCCACGATTTGTAACTCATGAATTTAACCTTTTAATAAAAAAAATCAGGTGTTTTCCTAAACCTCCTGCAGACCTCACATGAAATCCAAACAATTCTGTGTACATTCTGACAAGAAATGAGGATAATAAAAGAAAGGTTATTTAACAGTTAACAGTTACTTAACAGTTATTTAAGTTATTTAAGTTATTTAACAGTTACATGAGCCGAGGCATTGCCTCAGTGAATTTTTAGAATTCATGTGGAATTTGGATTTGATGAGATATTTTAGGCATTCCTTGTTTTATTTCATTTTATCAGTCTGGAACACATGCCATGAGGCAGTCCTTTCCATTCACTATAACTTCAAGCAAGACATGTTCCCCGATTGTTTCTCTAAGAACCTTGATCTTTTCCATGAAAGCATCTTTTGTTACAGCTCTGTTTCCAGATGGTATTCTTCTTTCTTGTCATCATAAACTAATTTCATGACACACATTCAAGATAATATAACAGAGTTAAATAAAGCTCTGAGGCTTATATACTAAAATATCATAACAGCCTTGTTCTCTGTGGTACATTTCCCTACTTTTGCTGATGCCGAAAAAATACTACTTTCTGCAATTTTGTTGCATAATAACTCCAGAAACATTAAGAAGCTGGTGTCCCATAATTTAAGCGTTGTCTAACAGTATAACTGCTAGTTTTGCTAGAAGAATTCCTAGTGGATGACTAATTCTCCTGGAAGATGTAGACAGCGTTGACTCTTGTATTTTCCATTTTCTTTCTCTGGCTGCTGCTCAGTTTCAGAAGTTCCCCTTTTAAACTACAGCCATGGTGAGAGTGATGGAGCTGGACTGTGCTGGAAATTCAATAATGGCTTTGAATGAACAGAAATCAAATGAGTTAATGTCATTTTTTGAAAGTTTAGAGAATTTTACTGTCAAGATATTTTTTTTTTCCTGTTTTCTTTCAATAAAATACCTGGATCCCCCAAATAGGAAACAATCCCCAGAGAAAATTTCAAAGGTAAATCCTGAAGGATGAGATAATTATTAAAACCTAGTCATTTTTCCACAAGGTAAATAAGAGCAATGATGGAATTTTCAACTATTAAAAGAAAGCTGAGAAGTTTACCATGAGTTTCTGAAAAAAAAATAAAATTATATATTTCAAATATACTTACAAATTAGACTTTTGTATACTTACAAAAATATTCATAGAGAATCAATGGCCAACCTATATTCTGTTAATAATTTTTTCCTGGTGAATTAAAAAGTTCTTTGTTGTCTCACTCTCAGCTGCCATAATAGTGTCATCCAAAACATTTGCTTTCTTTGTCTTGAGGTTGAAATACTGTGCAGTACAATTCTGAAACATTTTGAAAGTTAATTTCATTCTCTTCTGTAGTTCCACTAATAGCTGATTTATGATATGTGACTACTTCTAAATGAACTTTGTATAATTAGGTTCTCAATTCTCAGTAATTTTGAGAATCCCTAGTTGATTATAGTTGCATGAGTCAAGATTTTTATGAAGCTAACATTAGGAATACAAATTGGATTAGTGATATTACAATGGTAAGCTTTATATAACAATAAAAATAGCTGTGAAGGGAGGAATATGTAATATATTATCATTAAAAACACATCCATCTATTGGAGGGAAAATAAAGAAAATAAAGTAAAGAAGATCTTATGTCAGAAAAGTCCAAAAGGAACAAGTAATAATTAATCAGGTTTCAGATTTAAGAACTATTGTTGGAGAAATATTGTAGTTAAAATACATATTTTTACATACATACACACACACACACACACACACACACACACGTCTATTTATATATATATAGAATCAAAAAAGGTATTCCTTAAAAAAGGATGAAAGAAAAAAGAGTCTGTGATTCACTTAGAGTAAAATAAACTGAATAGAGAGATGCTGAGCTGAAGTTTTTGAAAAAAAAAAATAGCAAAGAGAAAATGATGGTTTTGTTGTTATCCATACATTCTGAGGTAGTAAGCAATTCTGCTATAATTTCTTCTCAACCTCTGATGTTTAGACAGATACTGTTTTATAAGTTTGAGGAGAAAAGGATGTCCTGATCCCATATTTATTCACGTTTACAATTAAAATTTAAAAAGGAAAATAAAAAAAAAAATCCCATAATTTTGCTTACTCATGTTACAGTACATGATAAAGTGAGAATATTTTCCCTATATCCACCCTATAGTCTCTAATTTTTAGAGTGACTTAGTGCATTCCTGTCTGAGCAATTTTCCAGAATAATCTGATTTGGTGCAGTATTTACACTGAGATGAAATTTGGAAAAAGCCCTCATTGTAACTCATCAAATAACAACTCAGAGAAGTGTTTCAGGAAAAGCAGATAGGAAAGCAGATACTGTGTAATTTCTTACATGGTAGTGAAGGACTAATAGGTCACACCTGAGAGATTTAAGGACACAGATCCAAGTAGTTTTATATATCTGTATGTGTGTGTTTGTGTGTTTATGCATATACATATATTTACACACATGTATATCTATGTTTAGATCCTATGGTTCCAGCATGTGTCAGTACCTATGGAGGGAACCTGATAAAAAATGAAAAGATGCCAGTTCAAAGCTTGATCTGTGAAATAGGAGGCCTGGAAGTTTGGAACAAGTTAAAAAATGGGATGATCAGCACAATGAAAACATAACAGGTGTCCAGAATGATGCAGTAAAGTCAAAGAATGGAAAAAGAAAAACTTTAGCCTGACCATGAGCAAAGTTAAGATCAGAGAAAGTTTTTTTATTAAAAATGAAAAACAAACCAGACACAGTCATAAAAAAATGAAGGATTTGATAAATGCTCATAGAGTTCTGGGAATAATTGGATTAAATTTCCTAATTAGTAAAAAAAAAAAAAAAAAAAGTGAAATTTTCAATGATCATTAATTTGGTTTCAAAGAATTCAGCCTTTTCTTTTTTTGCTTCAAAATTAGGATTTAATTTGTTGTAGGCTGCTCTTTTAAGGGATCATTATTAGCTTCAAAAACATTCTGAAGTGAAGAATAATCATATCACTAGAAAACAGTTTAGGATACTTAACTGAAAAATGCAATAATATTTACAATATCCTGAAGACTGATATTTTATTTTTTTGTGAGAGAGAGTATGAGATTACTGCTGATTAATTTGTGGACATCTTCATTTAACTCTCTTCTCTTAAAACCATGTTTTTGCATTAAAAAATGTATTAGAGTTGGGTTTTGATTTTAAGTTTGCTTAAGTTTTCTTCCAGGGTAGCAAATAATTAGTCCATCCCTATTTCTGTATTATTTGAAATATGAAACTTCTTTGAATAATAGATCAGATATCCTGTCTAGAGTAGATGGAGATGAAATAGGACTTTATAATGTAACATATCAAGTATAACATAACAAACCAATATGATAGAATAAATAAAAGTAAATAAATATAAAAAAATATTTACAAAATAAAAACAACCAGGGCAAGATTACCCATCTGAGTCCAGTATTGTCAGGGCCTGTAAATGTGGAATGACCCACTGGGGTCTACTTGGATCAAGCTCACTGGAATCTCAAAGCTAAAATTTTCATAGTGCTGCAGCTGGAATGGTTGTCCATAGGTACCCAAACAAATTGCAACAATTTGTGTGTTATTATTTTGTAAATACTATTAGTTTAATGTGAGGAACATCATTATTTAATATATGCAAAATAGATTCTGTTTTGCTAAACCACAACAATTTCTGAAATTTTAACCAACCCCCCCCAGCCCAAAATTCTACTTAGAGAGCAATCCAAATTATTTTGAAGTGCCCTCTTACAACCATGTAGATAGAAATAAAATTAATCTTAGATGAATGTTCTAATGAGTATTTAATTTATGTGAAGTTGCTCAACAGCTAGAGAAAAAATTGAGAAAGGGAGGCAAACTGATTAGAGCACTTAGGTGAGATTCAATACATCTGGATTCAAGTGATGGTAGAATAAAACCCAAGCAAGTTCTAGCAAGTTTCTATTTTTTACAACACAGAAAAGAAGCAGGAGTATTTGCTTTAACCTATTCAAAATAAGCCTGTAAAAACCTAAAATAGTAAAGAAGATAAGGAAGTAGAGCTGTATATTTTGATGGTTAAATAGCTGTCTGCCTGTTGGAATTAAATTAGATGAATGAGCTATCAGATGAATGCATAATGCTACACCATTGTAACACTTTGTGATGTGTTTGGTCATTCTGAAGCTGCAGTTTAGCAGCTTGACAGTTGCCAATGACATGCTAAAATTTATTTTTAAACTTTTCATTGGTATACTGAGGCTTGTTTTTATGTTGTTGTCAGTAAGACATTTTAAAATTATAATTTTGAAGTCCTGTTTTGGAAAAGCTGTTACCAAACTCCTCGTACTCCAGGCTGAGCAAGCCAAGCGACCTCAGCCACATCTCCTGAGTGTTGCCCTCAAGATCTCCTCTGCACACACTGATCATTTGATGTCCTTCATATATTGAGACATCCAGAACTGCACACTGTACCTGAGGTGGGGACATTCCAGAGCTATAAAGGGACAGTCCCCCTTGCCTGGCTGGCCATGCTGGGCCTGATGGCCCCAGGACAGGCTTGTCCCTCCTGGCTGCCAGGACACTGCTGGCTCACGTTCAACTTGCCAGCAGCCCAAGGCCCCAGATCTTTCTACATGGATGTGCTCTCCAGCCTCGATAAAGAAATAACTGTTCAGAGGAGCTTTTAATAAAGCTTGCTAAATAATTTAGGCCTATGGTTCATTTAGAACCCTCTAAAGCTGCAATTTTCTTTAATTGATAAGACTTATAAAATGTGACTCAAATTGACAATATGCAATTTGATGACGATTCATAAAATATCACTCGTTTTTAATTGCACCTATGCAATTGCTAGTGATAGATAAGGAAATGACTACTAATTACATAAGAAAAAACTTTATTACTGTGAATTTTGTACTTTAAATCACCACATAAAATGTTTTTATTACTTATGTTCCAAGAGTAGTGTAGTAATGTGATTTATCACACGCAGAACTTTAAATATAAACTTCAAGTGGAAAAGCCAATTCAAATATGTGAATTCAAATTCTAAATTAATTCTGAAATATTCTAAGTAAATTTTTGATGGTTAGGTTAGTATTAGGGGTTTTTACTTTGTTTTGTTTTTATAATGCAATAATTTATTTTTTTTTTTGCCTAAACATTTTATTATGTGGTATATTAAAAAAAAGCCACATAGAATGCAGAACATTGCACTCTGGAAAGAATTTAAGTGGTGAGGAGAGATAAGTCCTGTAAAAATGATTGAGTGTTCAAAAGATACCTAAACCAATTCAAATGAAGTTTTCTAAGATACTTGTTTTGCTCTTACTTCATCCTTGACTATCTGCTCATCAAGGCTTGCATCTCACTTGTAGCAAGATTCATTTATGCAAAACACAGCTTACTAAAATTGTCAGATTATTATTTTTGGTGAAATTACTCTTTCTAGCTTGAAGTAAAATGAAAGGTTTTTCACTGACTTCCATAGTGGTACTTTTAATTTTTTGCATGCATAAACTTGATGGATATGTTTATCTGTTTTATCTAAGCTACACATCTATACAGTATACATGTTTTTTGTCAAGTGGTGCCAGCCATATGTTTTTGTATGTGTACTTTATATGAGATGCATTTTCTCTAAATTCAGAGCACTTAATTCCTGACTACTGAGAGATCCAAATGTTTGTAGCTTTATACTTCAAGTAGTCATTTATGCTGATACAAACAGCACTTTGTGCAGTTGCTTACAATTTGAAAATAACCATAAGTGTTTGGAATTAATTACTTGCAGATTTTAAAATGCAGTTTGTAAATCGTGTAGAGTTTGAATTCATGAAGCCTCAGGCACTATCTGCTATCAAATTACTGCGAGCATAGTGATGCACTAAGATTCCTGAGCACTATCTCAAACTATCTTTCTCAAAACCATGACATAAAGAATGCCATGGCTAAAAATGATGATCAGTCCAAGAAGGCCAACTCACTCTGGGACCAGCTGTGTAAGACCAGACAGTTTCTGTCCTACCCTCTGAGCAGTGCAGCCACATCCTGCTTGCCTGCACTCACTTAAGCAATGCATTATGCTTTACTATTTAACAGTCTGGTTGCCTTAGCCTGTGTGCCACTTGTGATGAAGGAAATTCCCAGAGCATATCCACATATGTCAGAGAGAAAATATTCTCTGGTTCAGGCTGCTTTCTGTGGTCTTACCTAGCTGACTAATGTTCTCTTTCCAATTCTGTGTTAGCTTGACTTCTTGCAAATCTCTTCAGAATGGTGTTGTGAATAGATTAAAGGGCTATGCATCCCTTTGGGCAGATAGCTGTAGTAGTCTGAGTTCCTTTGGCTCTCACTGGTAATGCACAGTGTATAAATTTAGATTTTTTGCATGTGCTTGCCAGTAATAATAAACTACATTTCAGCTGTAAAATTCTGAGCTTTAGAGCCCAAAGATTATTCAAGAGCTGTGTAGCAGGAACAGTGAGGAGTATAGTATTTACCACTAGCATGTTACTTAATGTCAGTATAAACACAGTGGGAGATGATATAATTGAGGATGCTGTCATAACAAAATTTAACAGCAGCAGCTAATACCAAAGAGAAATGGCTGACTTAGGATTTTGCTCATCTTGCTGGTTACCCTGCATGGGAAAAGTCTGCTTGCTGGCTTTCAAGAATACAGGTGGAACTGTTATGTGTTCAAAACTGAAACTTGAAAGTGTAGGTACAAGAAGTTAACTTGTTTTTCTTTTCTGCATTGGATGATGATCTGTAATTAAGTGCTAGAAAGTTATTTAAAAAAAATGAAAAAAGAAAAACTACAACAACAACAAAAAAAAAACCAACAAAACACACACACACACACACACACACACACACACAAAAACATTAGGAAAAAAGAGTCATTTTATATATCATTCAGTAACAAAACTTAATTCTCCTTTCTGATTTATTATAGATTTACAGTAGTTTTCAAATTATTTTAATCTTTGAATGTATTATGCACCAGGAAATTCTACTGGATTCTCAGCTTTATCCATGATTCTTTAATTTTCACTTCCTTTCCCCCTTTCATTCCTCAGAGGCACAATGGTCATTTCAATATGCATGGTATAAAAAGCCAGAAATTGAGGAAGAAATCACAGAAGTGGCCTGATTTCACCAACAAAAAGAAATCTTTTAAGAAAGTCAATCTATTCTAGCTCTATTCCTTCATTTTCAAAAAGAAAAAACACATAAATATCAGGATCTAGAAAGTAAGATATGAAATTTATTGAGAAGACATGATCTTCTCTGAAAAATTTCTGTGCCAAGAAATTAAATCAATAAGGCTTTGGTAGCCAAGGTTATGTCACATTTGTTTATGTCAAAATTTATTTTGCATGTAGAAACATAAAGATAGGTACCTGTTTGAATCATTCAGCAGCTTTCTCTCTTCTTTTTAGTCAAATTAATGCTCTATACATTACTTAAGCATTAAAGAAACTATTCTGTTTCTGCCTCACTTGCAAATTTTCCTTTTATTTCAGTCACTTATTGGCTATTTAGCCCCTTTTAATAGTCTCCTTTTTTTAATGTCCAGACCCAGTATTCTTCTTCCTTTGATTTATAAATCCTTTTTCCTTCAAATTCTCCTTTAAAACACATTTTCATTGACAGGCTTTCAATTATGATTGAGAAAAGCAGCTCTACTCCTACCCCTTTCTGTTGTCTTAATTAGCTATTCAGTTATTATTCTAATTAGACTATAAGTTCCTTGTGTTATGCATCTTGCCAACCTATGTGTTTGTTAATCTCAATATGCACTTACAGTATGCAAATAATACCTAATGATAGTAGGAGTAAGTAAAGATGATAAAACAGATAAAAATAAAATGCTTGTCTTCTGATCCTTCTATGCAGAAACATTTTTAATTACTATTGCTTTGGCTTTCATAGTCACATTATCAAAGCCACCTGATGAATTTTTAATTTTTTATGTCAATGAATTGTATGGATGACATATTTTCTTGTGGGTTTTTAATTATATGTTTTAATATCAAATACTGCTGGTAGTCAGAAAGTTTTTAAAGCTTTCAATGAAATCTTACTGACCAAGGAAAATACAAGATATTTGCTAAATCCTTTGGCAAAATATTAAATAATATCCAAGATTTAGGAGAAAATTCCTATGTCTTTAATTTTAAAAAGTTGTTAATTATCATTAAAAATATATATTATTAACTGATGATGCATGAACCTTGGAAGGTCCATCTGTCAACAAAACCTTCTGAATTTGTCATCTGTAAACATTCTGATTCAGAACAAAGGAAAAAAACCCAGAAAGGCTACTATGATGTTATTAATGCCTCCTAGTTTAGGACAGCATTTAAACCGATATGAATTTTTTTTCAGGTTTTTTTTTTTTTTTGTTATAAGTGAAAGAAAATAATTATTCAGTATTTTTAGATTTTTATCACAAAGAGTCTAAATGTTTTTATGTGATTTTGTGCCCAGTTCTTTTTTAGGCTTCTTCTGTGCACACGTATGCAGAGCCAGGTTCTCCAAATCAGCTCATAATAGGTGTCCCTGCTGACCTTCATTCCTGCATAACTGGTCCTGCAGTGACACCAACAAGGAAAAAAAGCCAGAAAGCCCAAACAAAAAACCTCTGCTGCTTAAAGGCCAGATAATATTCCATTCCATTTGCCTGGATAATATTTTGTTTCTGTGTGTGCATATACTTAAGGGTCCTCAGTGGGTAGAGAAGAGCTGGATTTGCTATGGCAGAAACAAGGATGGTGACTCACTTGTTTGAAGTGAAGCCTCATTAGTAATTGATACTCTGTTCATCAGCTGAAGGAGCTTGTGGAGGGACACTACGTGGGACAAGTGGAACTATTTCAAGTCCACACTTCCCTTCTGAGTATGAGAATAATGCTGATTGCACCTGGACCATATTGGCTGAACCAGGAGACACCATTGCTTTGGTCTTTACTGACTTCCAGTTAGAGGAAGGATATGACTTCCTAGAGATCAGTGGAACAGAAGCACCATCAATATGGTAAGTCAGAGATCTTGCAAAGATCTCATTTCCTGTTTTTCTTTTTTTGGAGCCTATCTGAAAAGATATCAGAGGATATTTAAGATATTTTCTACCTGTTAGTAATAACCATTTTTTTCTGTGTTTTTTTGGTCCTTTTTACCCTCCAGAATGGGAAAAAATCCAGTTTGCTTCTGTTTCTTTCCACATCTTTGTCCTTCCTCTTATTTTCCTCCATCTACCAGAATTATATTTGTAATGTATCTTATCAGTGAGCATTTAATTAATGTTACATATTTGAACTTGGTATAAGAACATTTTCTGATGTTGTCTTGAAAGACTTATGGTATTGTATTTCAGCAATGAAAGTAGTGAGCAAAAGTCAGCCTGAGTAAGAAAGGAAAATATAGACAGCTAATACATGACATTCTAAATAGGCAGTGATTCAGTCTTACTACAAGTACACATGTATGCAAGCATTACTATCTGATGTTAGCTGATATTAAAACTGTTTGCTTAGTAATAGTAGGGATTAGTAATTGTAATACTTAATCTACATTCTCTGCCCTAAGTAAAAGATGGTAGTTCTGCCTGTGGGAATGGATTAAGTTGTGGAACAGTTTGTATTATGATTTCTTTGCAGCCTACATATGCAGGTTTTTCATCCTTTCCATCTCTGAGAATGTCCTGTGCTTGA
This sequence comes from Parus major, assembly GCF_001522545.3. Lineage (NCBI taxonomy): Eukaryota > Metazoa > Chordata > Aves > Passeriformes > Paridae > Parus > Parus major. The sequence continues at coordinate 91,370,943 of NC_031770.1, forward strand.
CATATGCTCCATCGCTATAAAATTTAGCCTAGAAAAATGTAGACCTTCTCACAGATAACTGATAGTTATTATCTTCAGAATGCCTTTCTAGAGATAGGAAGCAATCCCACTGTTATTTTAATGTCATAACAGGCTAGACAGTGCAATATATTAATTATTGTGAGGTTCTAGCAAGCATTTGATCTTTTGAATATCTATCAATAAAATCTATCAATAAAAATGTGGGGTAACTATACTTGGCACCTATGTAAAAACCTTTGGTTTGAAGACACGTAGATCTATGTAACTGATGCCAAGATGATTTTTTTGCCTTTTCTTTTATATACCTTATATATACCTTATATAACTTTTATGTATCCTCACTATTCTTAGTATGTGAATTTGTAATTCCTTAAGTCTGATAACTTAGCATAGCCCTAGTATTCTGTGAGGCCAGGAGACCAAACATCCTAAAGGCTTCACTGTAGGAGCCTGGAGGGCCCTGTGCTATTTTGGGAAACGAAAGTCCTCTCTAGAACATATCCTGTAGAGATTTGACCCATCCAGGGGGGAATTCCTCACATGGGGGAATAGCACACCATTCATCCAGGCCTCCCATTGGGGCATCCTTGTTAGAGATGCTAATTTGTAAGGTCTATAAATTGTATACACGTGTGCATATTGTGTGTGTGCATTGCGGCACATTCCACCTTGGTGAAATGATGCGCCTTAAGGATCCTTATTAAATACCAAGCTAAAAACCCTTTACCCCTTATCCATGTCTGACTCTCAGCTTTTTAAGACCAGGAAAAGGCATCATCATCACAAGATTACCCTCTAACATTTCCACATGAGTAAAAGTCGTGTCATGGCAGACAGTGAAGCAGCTTGATATCAAATTAAGTGCTCATGTCTGTCTGAGGTACACAGTCTAAGTACCCCCTTGCCTCTCACTCATGCACAGACATGCACAACAATCATCAATGACAAAGTCCTCTTCTTAGCACTTCTAAGGCTCAGAAGCTGAAATCTTGACGAGGAAGAACTAACACAATTTTGCTACAGTACATAAAAATATGTCCATTTGATTTTGTGTTAGAGACTCTACTAGACACTTTACAACATACCTGTGCTTTTGATTTCTGGTAATAGATGAAGAATATGAGCAGAAGGCATTGGAAACTTTCTGCATTGATCTCATGCAATATTGATCAGCTTTACATTGGAACAGAGATACAATAAGAATTTTATTTCTTCTAGAATTCAATATCAACTTTTTTTTTCTTTCTGTGGTATGCTAGAGATCATTTTTTAGCACTGATCACTAAAACCTGTATTATTTGTGTGTTCATAATAAATTAGCAACAATAAATATTGGATAATATTATAATTTGGGTTGGAAGCAACCTTAAAAGATCATGTAGTAATACCCCTCTAATATGAGCAAGGACATCTTTAACTGGATCATAGGTTGCTCAGTCCTGACCTTGAATGTTTCTGGGGATGGGCACTCACCACCTCTCAGGGCAACCAGTGTTTCCAGTGTTTCTCCACCCTCACTGTCAAAAAATGTCTTCTTTATATGTAGTCTAAATCTACTCATTAAAGTCATTACTCCTTGTCCTATCAAATAAGGTTCTGCTAAAATAATCTGTTCCTCTCTTTATTATAAACCTCTTTTAAATACTGAAAGGCTGAACTGAAATCTCCACAGAGCCTTCCCTTTCCAGACTGAACAGCCACAATTCTCTCAGCCTTTTCTCATATGAGAGGTGTTCAAGCCTTATCATTTCTGTGGCCCTCGTCTGTACTCAGTTGAACAGGTCTTTCCTGTGCTGAGACACAGAGCTGAATGTAGAACTCTAGGTGGGGTCTCACCAGAGCAGAGCAGAGGAAAGCAGAGGGTCAAAATTCCCTTCATTTCCCTTCTGGCTATGGAGCTTTTGATGCAGCCCAGCACACATTTGGATTTTGGGGCCACACGATGCAAGCTCATGTCCAGTCACCCACCAGCACCCTGAAGTCTTCTTGGCAGGGTTGCTCTCAATCTGTTCATCCCCCAGCTTGGATTGATATGAGGCATTGTCCTGACCCAGGTGCAGCACTTTACACTTCCTTTTTTGACCCTTGTGAGTTTTCCATGGGTCCACTTTTCAAGCTTGTCCTGGTACCTCTGTGTTACATTCTGCTGCACAGAAGGGAGGTTACAGCCCCCAGCGATTGACATGGAAATCAACAAGATGGGTCTCTGCTTTGTTAAACTCAGGAACCCATTTTTTGGGGTGTCACCAACTCAGGAACCAACTCAGCTTAATCCAGATTTGGAGAACCCCAAACCAAGGCAGGCTTTTGGGTTTTGGTCACTGCAAGGGAGAAACCCCAGGGGCACAAACTAATATGGATACAGTAGGAGGGGTTAATGCAGAATACAACGAATTGCAGCACAAGAAAGGCAGAACCTGGGCGGGCTGAAACCCCATGAGGGATTTTGGGGGTGGAGCAACTTTTCCCAGGCTTACAGGGCACATCCCCAGAGGCAGAGGCCTGGAATCCACTGTTCCCTAGACTTAAAGCTACACTTCTCAGTTAAATACTACTTATCTAAAACCAAATCCTTGCCATTTTGAACGGGGGTACTCCACACCTCTGGATGGCATCCTATTCCTCAGGTGTGTCAAAATATACCACACATTTTGGTGTCATCAGCAAACTTGCACTTTATCCCGCTCTCTATGTCATGGATGAAGATACTATGAACAGTACTGGCATCAGTGATACCAGTGCAGGATTAGTACAGGATCACTGACTGAAGTCTGGAGAAGCTGTGGGGAGTTTTGTAAGAAATGTTTAAAGGATTGTTGGAAAATTTGGAATGAAGCTACACATTTAGCTATATTTAAGCCAGAACAGTTACCATAGCGACATTAGAGCCATGCTAAATGTAGTGCATTCTGTAATATGCTAAAATCAGCTGTGTGTCTAAATGGGAAGTTGTTCCATACTTAAAACTAATGGTCTAGGGGTGTTATCATCTAAAAATGTGACTTTTTTTTAATTGCTCCCTTTTATTGTATCTGGCATCTTGTCAACAGCTTTAGACATTAATTCTGTATTAGGAGTCTCATATTCCATTAGCACGGTCTGGTAATTAGGATTGTTTTTTCCCTTAAAGGAATACTTGCTGTAGAATAAGTAAAAAAAGACACATACATGAGCACTGTAAAAGCTAGAAAGAGAGAAGAATTAAGAAAGTAATTTCAGACTGATTATTCTTTAGTGTTTTTAGTGTATGATGCAATATGTCTGGATTACCCTCTCCAAACATATCAGCAAGGTTAGAAGCAGTTCCAGCATGAATGCAGTAAAAAAAGACAGACATATTTCTTTAAGTAAAGCAATGGAAATGCAAGAACAAGTGGAATCTAAATGCTGAAGGAAAATAATCTTATGTAGCTATAAAATATGTATGTAAGAGATTTTATGCTACAGTAATAATATAGGTTATACCTCTTACTCCTACATAAAAGATTTTTTAATATTAATTATATACCACATGTTTCTAAACTTGTTTTATAGGATGTTCAGTTAATTTCCTTTTTATATAACTTATCATTGGTTTATTTTCCAATGCATTTCTAAGGAAGAAGAAATGTGTTTACATTTTCTTATTTTAAAATCACTCATATGGTCCATCCTAATGGATGTTTATAAAACATCCATTTAGTTTATAAAAGAGGTGAGATATTTCTTTTATGTACATGATATGGTTAGAAGGTCTAAAGCTATTCAAGGTTCATTTGTTTGGGGATTTTTTTGGTTTGTTTTGAGTGGGTTTTTTTTGTTTTTTTTTAATTAGAGAGCAGTTATGTAGCTCTACATCTTGAATGAATATAGGCGATCACATTTTTAATTCTGCTTTGAATCAATAAAGTGTCAACAGGCTTTAGAAGAGGAACATCAGTGCAAAATTAATGTGAAGGACATAGAAAAGATTTTTTAATCTGTAAAATAAGTGGAAATATCAGTTAGAGTGTAGGTGAAAAAAAACTTTTTGAATTTGAATAATTTCTTTATTTTACTATTACATAATGAGTTTTAGATGCAAGTTTATTTTGAGTTGGTAAGCTATTGCTTGCAATGCCACAAACAGGACTTGTGGGAGCATAACAGAAAGACTGACTCTGCTGTCTATGGAGCCTATGTCCAAGTCCACCAAATGGTTGACCTTTTGGGTCTGAAGGGCTCCTGTGTTTTTAATTATTAGAACATTAAAAACAAAACAATAAAAAAATTCTGAGCATTGAATGTAACTTTTAATATACTTCCAAACATGTCCTTTAGACCTCTGATTAATTTATATGGTACTTAAAATTAAATCAAGGTTGTATCTAAAGGGAGTATTAAGAAGTATCTTAAGTATCTTAGAAATCCAGACTTCAGCTGAACACAGCTAAAGTTTTGAAAACAGAATTTTCACACCTTTGAAATAGAATTCTATTACTTAGGGAAAGCATCCTATTAAAAATCTCTTAGTATTTCCCAGGACTCCTCTCTGACATGGCATTGTGGGATTTTTTATTATTATTTGTAGGTTAGGTAAAGCTGGACAATACACATGGGCAAAGACAGGTCCAACTCAGGCTTTTTCATGTAAGTGTGGCTTGGCCAGAATTTTTACAAGATCATCAAATTATCTTAAACTGTTATGCTGTGTATGAAAGGTGATTGTGATACTAAGAACAATTCTGCAATTATTATTGAACCTAGAAATTAGAATTGAACAAATGTTGTTCAATTTTTTTTTTCTCTTTGACCTTACAATATTGATTTTATCTTACTATGCTCCAATTTAAACACAAAATTAATATTCTTCACCTTTTTGTCAGTATTTTCCAATGCAGGAGAATGAACTACACTTCATACTTTTTAGTCTAAATTAATTTCTTAATACTATTTAAAATTACCTTAAGGTTATTCTGACTTCCTTATAAATCATTTCAATATCATAGTGAAAGGCCATAAAAATGTATGTGGATGTGAGAGTGATTTGGAAGAAGCACTAATGGATTGCTATAATCTTGGCATACAATTTGACATAAGTACCTGGAGTCATCTGAAACTCACTTCTTTTTCCTGTGTTAATGAGTAACTCCTGTAACAGCTGGATACTATTTTGTGTTTCTTAGCTAAATACACCGGTCCAAAACTCAGATACATTTAAAAATAGTAGGATTTCAATTTGCATACTTTCTGTCCTGTTTATAGATCTGTTGTTATCTTAATTACCACCCTCCTTGTGAGAGGCCTATAGCAAAGTTATGCATGAGGTAATGGAGTGGTCTAGATCACCTTTTCGATAGACACCTATGGCTAGATCCGGACATCTGAGCTGAGTGTTTAGCTCAGGATTACATAATTATACAGCTAAAGAGCACCATCTATTGGCTTGCTGATGAAAGCTGTATCGCTTGTGGATCACCTTCAATAAAGTAGCTCTACACCAGGAAAAAGCCTTGGGATGTAGCTGTGCCTAATAAGGCACTATTTTTTGTTTCTTTCTCCATCAAGTGAGAAAAGATATGTTATGGCCATGCAACAAAGGGAAGGCAGAGCCCAGCTTTTTAATTTCAGGAATCTATTAAATTTTTATTAATTTATGTGTAATTGCTTCCTATTTTAGCCTCTTTAGGGTTATCATGACCTTTTTTGTCTCACCAGAGAAATTCTGCAAAGTTATATGCTAGTCTTGGAGTTACTGATAAAGGGTTCTCTTGCTGTCTGATAGTTTCTGGAAGCTCTTGCCTTTCTCTAGCTTTTAACTGGATTTCCCCTATCAGCTGTTTCAGTTAGGAAAACAGTAAGTACAAGCTTCTCTACTTGATAACCTGTCTGCTGACCAGACACAAGCAGATTTTTTTGCAGGAAAATAAGTTGCATAGTTACCCTCAAATTCTTACTATTGACTTTCATGTTGCAAAGTTTTCTGTTACCATGTGAAAATTACATAATCTATGGCATGTAAAAATTAGCAATAATTTTATCTAGCAGTTGAATCCAACCTATTAAATATATATAGCAACAAAAAAATGTTTAAAACTGATTTACCCTAGAGCACTATTCCACTCTAAACCCCCAAGATACATTGGAAGGACAGAGAAATTTTAAGGTGACTGGCTAATGTAGATTGTTTGCCTGTATGAAGAACTTTTTAAGACTGAAAAATACAGTGATCTCGACAGTACATTGCAGAGTTTTCAATTCATAATATGTTTATTTACCTGGTTAGAATGAAATTTCTGTTAATTAAGTACATTTTTGCTAAAAGATTTCATCCATACATAATTCATTCAAACTCTTGTTGTGGCAGAAATCATCAGAAGGGATTTACATATTGAAAGCTGAATAAATGATTGAAAAATCCCCAAAATAGGTAATATGGCAAACACTGTGTCTCTTTAAAAGGCTCAATAGAATACATCTTTTCCCCATCTTCTGAGCCCTCTCAGTCCTTTGGTACTGACTCTTGTCTCTCCAGGTTTCTCCTAGCTGTTTTTTATTGGCAATACCTATGCTCCCGCTGCTCCCTTCGCTCCCACAAATGCGTCCTAATTCTGCACCCTCCCTCAGCACTTTTTGCTGTGGTAAATGATTTAAGCTTAAAATCTGTTAAAATCAATCCCAAAAAAGAATGGACAAATCATTGCTTATCCTGGTTTCTGGTAGATAAAGGGTTGAAAAACATATACCCCCAGGCATTTTTTTTTTTTTTAAAAAAGTCAACTATGTGCTTTAGTCATAATCAAAATGGTGTATCACAAGTTTGCGAACAAAGTGCTCAAATTGAGCTCCTGTGGAGTTGTGTGATCTTGAAGAGAATGTCTCAATGGTCCCAGAGCTGTTAAGCAAGTTTCAGGAAGGATTATCCCCACTCATGTATTAGGGAATTTATACAGAAAATTGTCAGAGTGTTTTGCATAGGACATCAGCTGTGTGTACTAAACATGTCATACCGGCAACTGGTGTACTCTAATTCTAAATGTATTGCTCTCCAGAGTCTTTTAAAATTCCCTGAGTGGGAAATAGCAAGTTTTAATTCAGTGTCTATAGCCAGTTCTTCTTTTTTTAAAAGCAGTTACTGAACCCAAACTCACACAGATAAGTAGCTTCTTCACTCCTACTGTTTTTGATAATAAGGATTAATAAGCTGATATCATCAGTGATATATCTTGTTCTTGACTATATTTATCAAAACCATCATGTTCCAAAATGGATCTTCTTCAGGCATTCAAATGCCTACTTGAAAAAATGAATTATCCACAGTTGTAAGTAAATTGTTAGCAGGCTTGGGAACATACAGTGAACACTTCTCGGTATCTTTGGAGTCTATGGAAGTTAAAAAAAAATTAAAAATGAGTGTGCTTAAGACACTTCACCCTTTCTGAAATTTATGTGGGAGAGAAGATGAAACCTAACTATGGTTAATAAATCAAAGCTTAAGGGAAATAGGTATCTTAAGACAGGGTTACATTTATTTCCACCATCCTGGGCATTGTCTTCCTTTTGCTTTCAGCATCCTAGTGACTTTTTTTTATTGTTTTGATACAAGGAACATGTCTGGTTGTTGTGGGTTTTTTATTTTTTGAGTATTAAATAATGTAGCATGTATTATATAAGGAGATGAGCTTTGCTATTTGCTGTGATGAACCTACAGATTCTGATTGTTGAAATGGCCATAATGAAGAGAAGAAAAAAGAGTGAAAGTAGTGGTTTCAAAATTAAGCTGAAATGTAGCATCCAAATTTGTGTGTGATCTCTGAGTTGCTGGAATTGCACTGGAAGAAAGGAAGTGCTGGAGAGAATGACAGTTTTCTTTCCCATTATATTGTATATATGTATATGTATATATATGTGTATATATATCATCTTGATATTAATCTGATTTTAAGAAATAGATTGTATAGTGTCCTGCTGCAAAGACAAATATCAATAAATATGTTGTTTATATTATCTCTCATAGAAATCTTGCAAAAGTTCTTAGGCTTGTATTTGAAGAAAGCATATCTGAAATGCATCACTTATCTCTTGTCATTCTTTTTCATTCTAAATAATATATATAAAAATACATATTAGTATCTGCATGCATAAAAGTATGTTCAAGGTTTTGCCAGGATTTTGACCTTAAAATAGATAGGAGGGTAAATATACTTCATGCTAATAGTAGTGACTGAACTCATATAATCTCTTGCCTGTGTTAGCTGTAAGGACACAGAGGCCACTTAGCTGTTAACACCAGCATGTGAGTCGTGTATGAAGTGAGAAGTACAGAGGCACTAAATTGACACTTAATTCACAGAACACTATTGCTTTCTTTGCACCTATTAATTTACAGCCTACTGTGCTGAAGAGGCATAAAGGCTTCATTCATAGCAAATCACAAACTAACAGGAACATGAGTGAGAGAACTCACTTAAGGAAGCACTGTGACCCACAGTATAATTTTCTATTGCATTTAAAAGAATGTAAAAAAGCACTAGATTTTTTTAAAGTATGTGAGTATGGTTTAAATACATTAAAAGAGAGCTCAGATTGCTTAAAATACCACTGCTTTACTATCTTTCTAAATAGATTTTATAACCGTGGGGATTCAGTGTGCTCCTAAAATAGCCTTCTACTAGGTCTGTTACATTATTCTAGAATATATATATCATAAGCTTCGTTTACTGACAAAATTCTTAACATTGGATTCTGAAAAATATCCTTTAATGATGAAACAGTTCATGCCAGTGTAGTCAGATTAGAAATGTTTCTTAGAGATATTCATGAATTGATAAATGTCTTGGTTTTGCACAGTATTTATCAATGACAATGCAGTCAATCTGAAAAGTAAAACAAAACATTCAGATATTTTGACTTCTGGAATGTTGCATTAAATTATTCCCTTCCCTTTTGCCATACAGCCCTGCCAAGGATTTTAGGTTTGTATGCAATAATCACAGTAGCTCTGAAAAAAAACATCTACTCACTGATTTTAAAAAAACCAAACAAACAAAACCAGCAAAACAAAACAAAACCCAAAACAAACAAACAACCCCCCCCCAAAAAAAGGAAAAACAAACAAAAAAAACCCAATAAAACAACAAATCTACAAGCAAACAAAAATCCTGGAGCATTCCAATCTGTATTTCTTTTGAGGTTTGCATTACCACATGAGAAGGAAAAAGTTTAATGTAGAAAATCTTGCTGTTAATGTGTATCTGCATATACATATGAAGTCTCAAACCTGTTGAAGTAATACAGTTCATCTGGTGAAATCACAATTAGCAAAGATCAATATTGGGACTACTAGATCTGTCTGGAAAATAGAAAGACAGTTACTCCCTGGACCTTAGACCAAATTCTAGTTTTGATACGTGCTTAGTTTTGCAATGATGCTACAAAATAAATCAATCATGGTGTAAATTTACCCTGGAACAAGCAGTGGCCTCTTTTGGATGGTAATTTACCAAACTGCTCTTTTAAAGCACTGTATTTTTCTACCTTATATTTCAAATATATTAGAATTTTAATATCAATTACTGCCATTTTCTAGAAGATAAAGGGAGTTTTAATGTGCCCTTTGTTTTTTGACATATGTTTTCAAACACCCAAGAATATGAAAAATTGTTTGGTACTAATTAGCATTGTTGAATGTGTTCTTACTTTCCAGCATATAAAATTATCTCAGCAATTATTTTAAGATATTAAACATTTTAGGAGATGAATATAATTTTATGATGTAAAAATCAAGTATGCATACAGGTCTGTTTCATTTTTTTCCTGGATATACTGAAAGTTGCTAAAACATGGTACATGACAACTGAAACATTTGTTAGTAGTTTGGGTTGTTTTCTTTCCAGCAATATATACCAATGTAGATCTACCTCCTCAAAAAAACTCTGCCTGAATTTCCACTACAAGTTTTTTAGGCCAACTACCCACTTGTCTGTTGCATGTTTTCTCTGCTGAGGCCAGTGCTGTGATCTACAGCAGCTCAGAGTAAACCTGCCAATGAACTGTTCTTACAGTTAATAAATACCTTGGCCCCTGGTACCTCTGTTTAGTTAGCACACAGAATACATTGATTATTTCTTTGACTCTAAAAGAATGTTAAATTGAATTTAAATAACATGCTTATTGATGACTACTCTTTTTTTAAATGCCTGCACAGTAGGCTAGTGATTGGACTTAATGGGTTTTCTGCAGAGGTCTGCACTTAGAAAATACTGTGCTGTTATGTATCTCTGATGTTTTAAAGAGATAGTTACTGCACAGAAAGTTTAGATATGATGTGTAGTGGTGACTGAGATATTGTTTCTGTTTATCCAATCTCTCAGATGGGCACAGAAAAAGACAATAAGTGGGGAAGGCAATTTGATGTGAATAAAAAGAAAACACAAGGATTTTGCTAGTTTATCCAAGCTTGAGGCAGCACCACAATGAAGAGTGAGAATTTCAGATTTAAACCATCTAAACAAAAAATGGAAATACTAATGGCTCCTTTTTAAACAGTGGATGCTGATGGGCATATAAACTGAAAATCTATTTCATATTCTGATAAGATTGGCAAATTATTCCATCCCACTTTTAATGAAGCAAGGAAAAGAGAAAGAAAAAACATGCAAGTTTTCCTTACCAGAACTCATATTAGAAAAAATTAATGTTTTTAGATTGGTGCAACCCTAATATGAAAATATTTTTATTAGAAACAATACAGTAAAACATTGTGTGTTTTATTATTATTTAATAAAATAATTATTGTGATCTATTATTATATGTAATATTTATAATATGTATTTTAGGGTAATACAGTGGATTATTTAATATTAAATTTATGCAAAATCTCATGTAGAGATACATGATTTTCTACATTTAGAGGAGACTGATCATATGGTTTTGTTTTATATCCAGAGCTTTTGTAAGTAAGATATTAAAAGAAAGGCCCTATTTCCAGTATTGTTCTATAGCAAGGAAAAAGACACGTTTGTTTTAGAACATATGCATTTTTTCACCTTTGCCTTGAAACTAGGGACAGGATCAAATCCCTGAAAAAAACATTTAGGAAGTACCAAATAAATCAATTCAAATAACTTCAAGTAATTAAACTGCATATTTAGTTGCATTACCATGATAATCAAGAGTTGTCTTTTTTAGCTGACTGCAGTGAGAATAGTGCAGTGTACAATGCATGCAAGAACAGAAGAAGGATATATTCTAGCAGAACATCTATGCAGATTTATTGGACTGATATTTGGCATTTTTCTGTGTACATAAAAATATCATTAACATTACAAAGTTAAGCTTTCATGACTAAATAGTGCCATCTTTAGTTTGAGCCACTTGTACATAAAAGTTGTCACAGCTTTTTAATTATCCCATCAAATGCTCTTATTTCTAACTGTGAGACAGAATAACTGTTGTGCATTTAAAGAAACTCAGGTCAGTACAACTGCTGCTATACATGTTGAGATGAGTTGTGTGCATTTTATGGGATATTAAAGGAAAATAGAAGAATGTCTCATGATTAAAAAAAATTGAGTTTCTCTTTAAAATCTGGGTCTGATGTGTCCTTTATTCATAGAGTTGCCACATCATGGTAACTATTACCTTCAGACAAGATTTGCTCAAGGTTTTGTCAATATTATGGTCTTCATTTCTCCTATAATGAGCTTCAATTCTTTCAGCTCTTCTGTCACCTGCAACTACTTTGGTTGAGCCATGGTGATTATATAAAGAAGGTCTTCTAAAATTATACCAGAAACAAAATGGAAGGAAGAGCAAAGAAGTTTATTTGTAGTTCATGTGCAATCTATTTATGAAGTGAACAGACTGACTCCCAAATAATGATTTTATGGATTCTAATACTCCTATGAAGTGAATTTAATTTCAAATAATTTATCTGTTTATGTTATATTTTAGCATAAGGATAGACTTAAGAATTCAAAACTGATGCCAAAAATCAACTGATATAAAAAATGCTTGTCCTCAGAACCTCAGCAGTGATAGCAGATGAAGAGGGTGCTTGAGCCCTTGATGTGAGCCCCTCTTACCTGGTTCTCAGTACCGTATTGCAATGACCAGGCTTTTTTTGAAGTGTGTTAAAGAGGTGTACACAAACCAGTATAAGGCCAAAATTAGAACACTGGAGACAGACTGTTCACAGGTTTAAAAGGATGTTTGAAAAGGAGACACGCAATTAGAAAATAATTTGAAGATGATTCAAAAGTGGATGCTTGCCTCATCTGAAAGCAGTTTCACAGGTAAAGCTTTACAGCATCTAAATGCACCCATGCAGAGAAAACACTATATCATACCTAGGTAAACAGAGCAAGAAATCTATGGCCAAGACAAATAACCAGAATCTATTTCCACAGTTGAATGAAGTAGTGGCTTTGTTGTTTTGGCAGATTTCAAAGTTGACTTTGAATTTTCCATCTCCTCATTTCTTAAATTGAGATTGAATGTGTGTCTTAAACTAGTAGTGTAATGAGGTGTAAATTATTACATACAGCCCAGGGATTAGGATTTCTAACTTTGATGTACAGAACCTAGATCTAAAGACTGACTATAAAAGAAGACATTCTAGTAGTTCTTGTTCTATCTTCATTGGTATGAAAAAAATCCTTCAAAGTAGCAAATCTTGCATTTAGTATTGAAGTGTGGGATTCCAGAATTTGGCACTATTTACGAGGAGAGTTTCTAAAGATGAGGGTTTTAACTCTTCTGCAGAGGGCAACTATCAAGAGAAATCTTGGTTTCTTAGAAACTGGTGTACAGGTTTTCATAATAAATATTTAGAATTAGCACACTGCCCCCTGGGTGGAAATATGGTAATAAAAAAAAAAGGGTAGTGTGTTTGGTTCAGCTGCTGTGTTTGAAATCAATCCACTGCAGTCCCACTGGGCTGGATAAAGCTCTTAAAAATGTTAATTTTTCTGTGTACAGTAAGTAGCAGTAAAGCCCTGCAAATCTACATAGACTTGAGAGCTGAATTAATGAGTTTTATTTATATTTGGGATTTATCCACATTTTAAATGGTTCTGTACTGGGAGAATCTCGAGTCATTGTCAAATTTTTGACACTGATGATTGGTTTACAACAAAAGAAGATCTATTATTTAAAAAAATAAAAAAGGTACTCAGAAGACTGGAAAGAAAGATTACATGCTTGATATGAAAGTATTAAATTCAGATCCTATTTTCTCCAAAAGTGGATATTCTTTCAGAAACTTTTATTTCTCAGGACTGATAACAGTTTCCTGTGTGCTCAAATATGTATGACAAGACTACTTTTTCTTTATCATAATCTGATAAATTCAGGCAACAGATAAGAAATTCATATTTAGGAACAAGATATTCCCATTCTAATAATAAACAATTACCTGTGTAAATGAAATAATGAAAATTTACCACCTAAACAAGAGCATATTTTTTCAGAAAGATACTACATAACCCCTGATTTAGTGTTTTTCATTCCTTCAGAGTGTTTTGTAAGCTTTTAATTATCCTAATTGTTAAATGAAAGCATCTTATTTCCAAGCTTTCGCACATGGCTAGCTTCAGGTTCCAGCCACAAATTTGTTTACCAGATTCCAGTTCCCAGTAAGTCCTTGCAAACTGTAATCTCACAACTTTCTTTTTGATAATATAAAAGAAACAAATATTTTTATATTTTTAGAAAATTATATCTAATATTTTAATTATTCTTGATTTCTTGTCAAAACCTCTGCAAATATTCTTGCCTGCAAACTGACATTGTGAAGTGAAAAAGAACATTACAGTGTACAGTGTTACAGATGTTTGTTGGTTATTTCCCTGCCACCCTCAGTGTTAAACAAGATTATCTGTTGGTCCCCATGTCAGTGTTTTGAGTTTTTTCTGATGTTATGGGGGATAGCTCAAGAATATGGCTTGGATTGTAAAACTGACTCAATTAATGTGAAATAGAGAAGAAACATAGATATTATATGAGTTTGTGTTTTCTGTGAGTTTTATCAAGTTAGAGTTGGCTAATCTTACCTCATGCCAACCCAGAGAAATTCTTGTGATCTTATGACTTTGTCAGGAATTCTAGCAAAAATAGTAGAAGACCTGTGCCAAATCAATCATATGAGAACTTGTCCCCTTCAAGACAGGTAACAGCTTTCTCCAGTCAAGTTAACTGAAGGAAATCCTTTCCTGCCTTGGGATGCATTTTTGTATGCTACCCTTCTTGATAGGTTTCTTTGTGAGAGTCAAGAACAAATGTCTCTTTTATCAATTCTGGGATGGATTTTTACACTTTTATTGGTGGACTCTCATTCCATGCACCTTAGCATTTACCAGTATAAAGAAAATCCAGCTGCCCTTTAGGATTTTTAAAGGTAGAACAAATAAATGAGGGTAAATATATTGAGAGAAAATCCTTGCAGAATATACTAAGAAAACCAAAGATCATTTTCAAGAACATAAATTTGTATCAAATAGATAGGTAGAAACATCCACAACAGCATGGAGTTGCCTGTTCTCTGTGTTGAACAAAGACAATCTGTCCTCAATGAGCTTTTCATGAGACACTAGAGATGTACTGGGAATTTGTCTAATTTTGTGGCTGGGAGGCTGTCTGAGGGTTAGAGGGCAGTTTTGGGGAAATGCAGCCAAAGAACAGCACCATACCACTCACTGCATGAAGTCTCAAATTTGCTTACAGAGCAAACATACCAGGTTGGGTACATAATGGGTGGAGATATCAACTTCCTCAAAGGCAGAGAGGCCCTGCAAAGAGACCTAGCTTGGCTTTCCTCTGTTCCATCTCATGCTTGGTTTTCTACACCTTGTATTTAATGACTGTGTATATTCCCAGTGAGTGTCTCTTGGTTTAACATTTTACAGTTTTCTGCATTAAATCAGTGGTTTGATCTGCCCATGACCTCAGCCTCTGACCAATTTCTGAATAGCCAAACCCAACTGACCTCGTACATGTAGCTTCAACAGAGACAGCAATGATAACTTCTGTCACTTGGCTGTGGAAGTGCACAGTAACACAGTCATTCCTTGCTTATGGCAAGTGCTCAACAGTCTTCTGTGTAGCAGGGAGTTGTTTCCTCATTAAGGACAGGTGCTCAGAGAAACAGTCATGTTCACAGCATTTCAGTTTCATGCTGACATTCAGATAATACAGATGGGTGTGGCTCTTAGGCAAAGAGCACTCATCCTTTACACCAAGCAGACTGCAAGGTGCCAGGAACTGCACTTGTGTTCTCATGGAGCTCAGTTTCAGAATACTTAATCTGACAAAAAACACTCCTGCAAAATATACTCTACTGCATTTAATACCCACAGCTGGGAAATCAGATTAAAAATTTTAATCACTGATTTTGGTGCTTAACATGATGAAAGCTGGGTTGATTTGTGTTTCATAGATATGGTCAATGTGGATTTACCTAGCCTATGTTGTAGAGAAGAATAAACTTTTAAAATATAACATGACTACTATTCTTTTTCAGCAATACAGGAACAATTTCTGTATTTTCTTTTATTTAAAAAAAATCGAAGTTTCAATTTGATATAGCTTCATGTAAAGAATGAAGCCAATAGTTTTACCAGTTGGAAGGCAATGCTTTTATGGAGTTTGTAGGAAGTACAACACCTGATTTATTGGATGACCTGTGCAAGATCCAAAACCTTCGAAAGGTGTGGACAAAGTAAATCTTGAAAAGTAGGGCACGAAACCTTAATGAACAAATAATCATTTTTATTCTCAGCATGGTAGTAGAAATAGAGTACATCTGTCCCACCCAGCAGCTGCATCATTTTGGAGCTCTTGAGAGGGTTTGTGGAGGTGAAGAGAATATAAATCACAAACTGAGCAGTAAAAAAAAAGTAGGCAAAGAAACAGAAATACAGTAAGTATCTAAAATACATCAGTAAGGAAGGCATATAGG
Source organism: Parus major (assembly GCF_001522545.3). Classification (NCBI taxonomy): domain Eukaryota; kingdom Metazoa; phylum Chordata; class Aves; order Passeriformes; family Paridae; genus Parus; species Parus major. The sequence continues at coordinate 91,386,880 of NC_031770.1, forward strand.
AAACTTTTATTCCAATATTTAAGAAATTATAGAAACTGAAAATCTGAACACTTTTAAAAATTACTTGTTTTAATTTTTAATGTAATACTATGATAAAAGATTAATACAGAGGTTGTATACTGCTTTCAGAGTCAAAACAAAAATGATACTATTTTATCTTAGAGATATTTCCAGTAAAACTAGGGAGAAATTAAACTTCTCTTTGCTCAAAGAAGTTGAGGATATTTTTTTGTAAATCAAATGTGCCATTAGTATTTATTTAATTTTAATACTCCTATATATTATTGTCCTAATTAATTACTCTCCTTTAAAAGAATTGCCACCATGAAGCTATGATGCTGGAAAATATCCCATTTCAACTTTAATTTAGAATTAAATGTTCTCATTCTCTGATATTTATTTTCTTAAAAGTATTCCCTTGGCAGTACTCTTTCAAATTACTTTTTACAAACAACAGAGATCCCCATTCAGTATCTAATCATTGTATCTAATAATTAGCCCTAGCTCCACTATTATAAAATAGTGCTTGCTGTGCTTGTTTTATTTTAACTGTTGACGACTTTGAAGACCTCATCAACGAGCTTTTTGGTTGGGTTTTATAATTATATTTAGTTAGGACATGCTTCTGTGAGTATATTCTTTTTATCATCTAAAATATGGAACTTCAGAGATTTTATATTCAAATCTTATATGTTTTATAAAAGAATTACAGAAAATGCATTCTATCATTTATAAATCTTCAGTCTTTTTTAATTTCAATTATTTTTATAAAGTTGATTTCTTATTTACTTTGTAACTTGAAACAAGTAACAAATGAACCCTGTTTTCTGACTAGTAAGCTTCAATGGTGAGTCAAAGGATTTAAATATGAAAGCATTATAAAGAGTTCAGTTCCTATAAATGTCAAAGAGATCGGCATTTTTTATTGTCAATGTTTTCAGTTTTTGCAGGTTGGTACAATTTACAGGAGAGATATTCAACTGGCACAGTCATACCTTATTTTTCCTCTGTGCAACATCTTTGTGGGTAGTAGTTCACATTATGACAGTAGTATACCTCTGTTGAGTGCTGACCTCCACTGCTCTTTGCCTTTTTTAATTTTAAGTAGGCAAATCTATAGCATTTAGTGGACCTGCCTTTTTAGGTTCCTAATGTGAGTATGATAAAAATGAATCAACCACTGAAACATGAATCTAACAATGGAACTTTAAGTCTTCAGTAATTCTGATTTTTTAATGTTTTTATTTGTCTTTTAATAATGCAGAATAAATGTTAATGTAGGTCATGAGATTACAACACTGGCATTCCTAATTCCAAATTTTATTGTTCTGTTACTCTGAATCAGCCATCTGAACCTCTGCTTAAGCAAGACGAAGTCAGCAGCAGTATTAGTGCAGTTCATGCTGACAAGGTGAAGTTCACAGCAAATTGTAGCCTGTGTGCTTTCCACTGTGTAAAATATGGAGGAAAAAAAATCCTTTGGCATTTAGATTTTAATTTTAATTCAGGTATGCCTTGATTTCATATCTTCCTAATGATACTTTATGTAGAAAATACAAAGATTTTCACTGCATCATAGAGAAAAATGTAGAGAGAGTAAAGATGCTTATGAAAGACTCTTCATATTTTCATATTGCCAGCACAGTGATGTCAAATACATGGAGATAATTAGTAACTTTGTGTGTTTCTTAATTCTTGGAATCACCTGCAGATTTTATGATAAAATTTAACTTATAAAACACAGTGGCATTAAACATTTACTACATTTTAGTGATCTTTCATTAAGGGGAAGAAATTGTATAAATATTACATTGGGTTATCCACAAAGCACAGAGTCCCTTATTTTGAAATACATGATATATTTAAACATGGAAAACATAGAACCACTTCTAGAAAAAAATATTAAGCTACTTATGTCTTTTTGTCTCTGAATTCTTGAAATGAAAGCAGCATGATATGGAATGTTTTTTGGGCTTTAAAATAAATACTAGTAAGAGGAGATTTCACATAAGTTCTCATATATTAAATATTAGAAAAGAAAAATAATGTCTAATCCTACATTTTTTTTTTTCTAAATTATAGTATTTGTTTATTATTATTTGCATATACAGAGTTTTCAGCAGATCTTTAAGCCTTTGAAGATGTCAGGAAGTGTCATAGATGAACAGTAAAGATGCTTGTATGAAACTTACATATATCAAATTCCTCACATTTCATCTGTCTCTATTGGTACCTCATTTTTTGGAGCTGTAGAATGATTCGATTCAATGGTTTTATCAAGCAGTAGTATTTATTCTCCACTGCTTTTCAAACTGCTACTCCTATTTAAGTGCGATCTGTCGACAGACCAAGTAGCTAAAGGAGTTGGAAGTACATGTGCTTCTGCTCTGGGTTATGTTCAGATATAATTACTGGCAGATTTTTTCTGAACTGCTGGGAAAAAAAAACACCAAAATTTCATCCGAATTATAGTTTTAATTCTTTTTAATTCCTTTTAATTCCTGAATAATGATAAATTTTTGTAACTGGAGAATAATCTAGCCAAACAAAGGCTTCATCTGGCCAAACAGGGTCTTTAGAGAGTCATAAAAACCCAGAGCCATATTTCATCCTCTTCTTTTCAGGGATAGCAGATTAGTGATTTCTGAGCTGTATTGATAGTTAGCTGCATACATCTAATTTGATGACTGTACATAAGCAGTTTAGTGTGGCTAAGGCTGACAATGGGTAGGGCCCAGAGCACTCTCAAACATCCTGCAGATGATTTCACAGAATCACAGAATTAAATAGTTTAGAAAAGATATTTGAAATCATCAAGACCAATCTATGACCTAACACCATCTCATCAATGGGACCATGGCACTAAGAACTATATCCTCTTTTCTTAAACACTTCCAGGGACTGTGACTCTACCACCTCCCTGGGCAGCCCTTTCCAATGCCCAAGCACTCCATCTATGAAGATTTTTTTCCTAATGTTTTTTTTCCTAAACCTTCCCTAGCACAGCTTAAGACTGTGTTCTCTTGTTGTGTCTCTGCTTGCCTGGGAGAAGGCACTGAGCCCCACCTGGCTACCACCTCCTTTCAGGCAGTTGCAGCTCTCATAGTTACATTCTACAACATCAAATATGATCTATGTGACTTTTCCAACATTCCCCTCTGATCTCTGTCATATTCTAAAGTGAGTGAAAAAGAGCTGAACTCATGTAAGCTCTACACTTCGTATAAAGGTACACAAATGGAAATGTTTTCAAAATATGCAATAGAGGGAATATATTTGCATTACTGAAAGACCCACGTCTATTAAACTTAGACAGAAACCATATGTTGCGTGGAACACAAGAAGCAAAAAATGTATATGGGAGGGAATGAAGCACACAACTCTGGAATTATGTGAAGTAATATACTGTGGTGTTTTTCTAGAGTTCTGTATCTGTGACAATATATTTGAATCAAGCTGAGAATAAAAGAATTTCCTTACCACTTTGCATGGGATAGGGTTCTTGGCTGCTACCACTATCTGGTTTCATTGCTTTGGTTTGGGTTCTGTTTTGGGTTTTATAGTTATGATGGAATCACTATATATAGATTTTCATCTGGTATTCCTGCTGTGATTCTAGTTTATGAATTACTAATGTTAGTGAGTTTTGGTGAACCTCCTCATTAGGAAGTAACATCTTTTATTAGTCTAACAGTTAGTATTAGATAAAATATGCAAACTTGTGGGTAATTATTCATATTGAATACTAACCATCATAGATTCATCATTCAAGTAACATGCCTGGCCATGGGAAACAGTGAGTTAATTCCTTGTTTTGTGTTTCATGTCTGTGAACATGAACTTTTGCTTTCCCCATTAAAGTGTCTTTATCTCAGTCCAGGAGTTCTCTGTGTTTTTCCCTTCCTGTTCTCTCCCTGGCTGCACTGGTGGGAATGAGCAAGTGGCTGTGTGAGGCTTGGCTGCTGGCTGGGGTTAATCCACAGCACTCCTGAATCTGTGATGCTTAGTATTCAATCTGAATTATTAATTTTAGGTTCCAGACTTGGCTTTAGAAGGTGTCTTCTGGTTCTTCCATAAAACACTTGAGTGTAGAGTAATTTTGTTGATTAAAAAGAAAAATGAAAATATTCTGCCACTGCTGTTTGCTCATCGGTTATCTGCGCTATGATTCCTTCCAACTCACTATTCTATGATGTTGTATTTCATATGGCTGAACAGCATATGAGTACAGCTATTCCAGTTCTTATGGACTACTTTAGTCTCAAGGATAGTGGAGGAACAGGAGATAGGATGTCTAGGAAGTAAAGTCTAAAAGAAAAATGTGCCCATTATCTATAATATTATTAGTAAAATACCTGTAACTGCACATTCTTTAAGGCCAGCAAACCCTAATTAAATGCTTACTTTATTACTAGCCCTTAAAACCAAAGGAAAATCAAAACCCACCCACTACAGCTCCCAGTGCATTTTGATAGGTGGTATCTTGGAAGCATTCCAAAGAAGGAATTCTTGCCTACTTCTGGTCAGAGAATGAAATACTTCAAGAAAAACTTGTCACATAAAGCAAGAGGAAGGGAGTGGTTTTTGCCTGAAGTTTCATGGTATCTGCTGTAAAACTAGGGCATTTCCTTTAGTAATGGATGTGTAGTCAAGGCACTTTGAGACTTGTCCTTGGGGCAGAAAAAGTCATAGTACAAATCAGTGTTACCCACTGGCTTCCCATTGAGTGTTAAATTAGGGTTGTCCAAACTGGAAGTTAGATGGGTGTTTAGGATTCTTGCACATAATTTTCAAATAATGCTTAAAAAAAAAAAATCAAAACTTTGCAAAGTTGATAAAAAAAATCAAGTGTTTAGTGATGGCATATTTGGTACTTCAGTTCACAGACGTGTATGTATTTGTTATAGTGCATAATTTGCAATAACTTTAGCAAGGGTTTATGAGAATAACCAAAATAAGCAAGTAGAAGTTAGTCATATGTTAGGTTGTGCTTGTCACTAAGAATATATAGAATGGTTTCTTATAAATATCACAAAATTTATTGAAGAAGCAAATTCTGTTAGGTTTTTCTTTGTAAAAATTTTCAAGATTTTGTCTCTTTTCCTCAGAAAAAATATTCAACTAAGTATTTTATACTGTGCTACTTATGAAAATAATTTATGTAAATCATTAATTTTTTGGTTCATTTTGTCAGCATTTCGAGTCCTTCAATGTGAGTAAATATTTCTTAAATCCCACTGGTTTCTTCTCCAAATAAGGAGAAAAAAAAACAAAATCAAATTGAAATTCAGGTATAAAATAAAAATGCAGAACAGCTCCTCAAAGTAAACTTTCTGCTTTTTTTCTGTGATGAAAGAAAACATAGGTTTCTGCATATTTTGTTTTGATTTTGTGAAATAATGATATGAAGTGAAGTCTTCTTGGTGTGATTTTGTCTTTTAACTAACAGTAGCTATAAATGCAGACACTGCAGTATTTATTTTGAAGCCTCACTCTTAAAACCACAAAGATATTTCTAGTACAAAGAGCTGTACCTGTGCACCCACCTGAGTGTCTGTCTATATTGTTTTAATGTGTAGTATTCATAAATAAAATGATGAATAATTTATCTCCATCTGTGCAGACAGATCTTACCACCGTAATCCTCTGTAACTGTCAGCTCTGTAAGATAATGTTCTTGCTGTGGAAGCTGCTCCAGCAAAATTTAACACAACTTTCTAGGTCTTTAAGGATAACATGCCTAGTGAGACAATATTTTAAACAAGTACTCAGTAATGCTTAATTGCATTATCTGTCCAGAAAGATATTTGAAGATATTATTACAAAACGCAGCTTCTCTAAATGCACTTTCACTTACATGTATCTCTGGCTGATGAAAAAGCTCGTAAGTCAATGACTTTGATTCCCTCACAAATTACAAATTTTGCATCCACCTGCCTCTTCTGGTACAACAATTAAAATTTTTGATAGGTTGATAGAGTTTTGCATATTTTCTTAATATTTAAGTTGAAATAGGTACCATGGGAGAAACAAACTGTTTTAACCTTAATTGCTGCAAACAAGCATATTTGTTTGTTTTTATTAAATTGGGCAGTTTAAAACACAAGAAAAGACAGCTAGCAAGCCTCAAAATTTTCTCATTCTCTTTCAGAAAAATAAAAAGCCTTTTGAATGATTATCCATACTCATTGCAAGTACACTGTGAATGATAATACAAATAGCTTAATTTCTTCAAAGAACTTTTATGTACCTAAATAAGATTCTGTGACATTCTGTTTGATTTACATGGAGTTTTTATATACTCTGGATTGTACCTAAATGTCATAGTGAACAGTACTGTGAGGTAAAAATGTGGAGCTGCACAGTAACTGATTCTGTTTTCCCAGTCCCTGAAAAACTAAAGCAGATGCTTTGGGTGTTCTGAGGAGACATGACACCCTTTACCTTTTTAAATTTTTTTTTGTAGAATCTTGCAGCAAGCAGGAGAAAATCTACTAATCCGTCCTTTTCAGAAACTGCACAAGTAAAATCAAGAACTGTGGTTCTGCTAAGTGCAAATGTGTACTTACAACACTCACATGCCTCTTTGGGAGATATTTTATGGGCACTACTTATTCTAAACATGTGTTATTGCTTTAACAAAAGAAACGTGTCAGCATGAGAAGTTAACATTGAATGTTAATCACAGTAGCTTATAGGTTTTGAGTAAACTTGTTTTCTGCAGTCTTTTGTATAATTCATATATATGCCATTGTAAATCCGCATTTTTTAACACTTATACTGAAATAATACTGGTTTTATTCCCTAACTGCAGGATATGTTGTTTTTTTTTTTTCCTGTGCCTCAAAGTACTGCAAAAGTCAAAACAGTATAATACACAAGGCACTGTGAAGAAAATTCTGGAATAAGAACAATTTTGCAAAAAAAATCAGAAAGGAAGAAAAAGAAAAAATTGAGTCCCACTGGTTTCACTAATGAAACAAACTCCAAAATGTCTTCTTCCTTTACTTCTACATCATTAGAATATATTTTTTTTAAATCTTTAATCTGTTTCCAGGGGAAAGTCATATGTTCTGGATGAGATTTTCTAAGCTGATTGCTTCACACAGGATTCGGATCAACCATCAATATGTCTATTTTGGTTACACATGATAGATCAATTGATTTTTATGGCTGCTTTTGACCTTGCAGTATTTTAACAGTAAGCTCCCAGGAAAAAACTGTTATTGAGGAGCTTTTGGATCTCTGTGATAACTAACAGGAACTTTGAGAATGACACGTCTGACAAGTGCATTTATTTTTAATCAGTTTTTCTGCTGTTCTAAATTTTACCTGGCGTATCCCCCAGACTGTCTTTTGAGCTTCTCCAATGGAGTCTCATCATGATTATTAGGGATCTGGAACACATGATAAATGAGGTGATGATGGAAGAATTGGCTTTCTTCAAGCTGGAAGAGAAGATTTGAAGAGTTGGGAAACTTTTGCCTTAAAGCCACACACAGCCTATATGAGAAGAACATAGTGAAAATATGAGAAAGAAAATTATAATTAGGTTTAAGGAAAGAAATTCTGATGGGAACAGGTTGCCCAGAAAGACTCAGGGACCTCCATCCTCTGCTGAACAAAGCCTAGGGCATCACCACACAGTTGGTGATCATCACACTACTTTGAGTTTGGGCTTGGACTAAATTATTTCCAGATCTTCCTTCCAATAGAAAGTGTCCTATGTTGCTAAATTTTCTTCCAATTATAATGATAAATAGCATTTTAATTTTGTTCCCATGGATTTTGATTTCATGTTCCATTTAACTGCAAATGCCACCAGTATTTGTATTTTCTAACCACATTCTTTTACAAAATCCCATAATCACCCTAAGACCTTCTATGAAGTTCACAAAGTCTGTGCCTTTCCAATTCCTTCCTTCACTTCCTTCACTTGCCATTGCTCCTAGCATAAGGGAAAAGTGAACAGCAGTGCTTCTTTCAGATGTAATTGTACAAGGCCCTATCTAGAAGAGATAAAGTGCCAGAAAGATTGCATGGTCTTCATGAAAGAAAAAAGAGAATTATAGCGTATAAATGTCAATGAGACATAGTGCCATTGGGGACCATGTGACCTGCAGTGATGTTGCAGAGATACAATGAACTTATATGTTATTAAAATTGCTTTTACTGCATTCTATTATTACACAAAAATTGCTAAGAGGTTTACTTTTTCTTCTCTCTCATCAATCATGTTTCTGTAAGAATGTATAAGATTTTAAAACCAGAAGTGTACAAGCTCTCTCTTAATATGAAGTGTCAAGATAGGCCTTTTGAAAACACAAGGAAGTATCTTTTAATGCTATATAGAAACATCAATTACTTGTTTGTGCTTGTAATTTACATGTGACTGAATATAAACGTAAGTACTATAAATTAATCCTTTCTGTATTCCTGGTAGCCTATGAATTTTTCTACTGCCTCATTTACAGATATCAGCTGCATAATTGACAGTGATAATTGTTGTGGAGTTTTTGCCAGACACAGGATTTTCTCTGGAGCCTTGGAGTCAATGTTTATAGTTTTTACATAACCTTTGAAATGCGTGAGGGTAATGTGATTTTATGTTCTTTCTTAGCAAGTGCTAGAGGAGCACTGGGTTGTAGTACTACAACCAGCAGATTATTCTGAGATGTTTTGAACAGCTGCTTTCAAAAAAAACCCTTGGCAATGATAGTGTAGTCCTTCATCTTCTTGACTGTATAAGTTAGAAGTGCAAATGGAAATGTGTCCTTGGATTACAGCTGTCAAAAATATGTGTTTTGCTTTTACTAAAGTGTTCAGAAATAGATCTTTTTGCAGCTGTGTTTCCAGATATAAGTTCACTTGTAACGTTTACTATAATGTTTGTTCTTCTATGATATTTCCTATGCCATGTTCTGGTCCTTGAGTTGTTTGGATTTATTTGTGCTGCTTTTTTCTCTAAACTGGAACTACTTGAAAGGAAACATTTATGTGTTATCAAAGACTGTTTTCTTGAATGTCTTTCTATTGTGAGAGACTCCATTTTACTTAAAGAGCTCTATTACTTAAAGAGCTCCCACCCGTGGCAAAATAAAATGTTGAATGAAGTCCAGGCTGACATCTAGGCCTAGATGTTGCAGTTTGTTTCTGTGTGAGGCTGTCTAAATGCAATGCCCCTGGAGTTGCAAGGGATGGTGTTTAGGAAATATTTTATCAAGTTTTTGTGCATCCTAACTTAAACTGTAGTTAATGGGTTTTGGTACATCAAACCCAGTGTCTTTTACCTCCTGGGGTTCATTTGCCTCAAGCCTTGTTCAAGCATAGGCAATTTTTTTTCCCTCTTTATACTTTCTTTTTTTCTTTTTTTTTTCTACTAAGTGCAAGTAACTTCAATTTTATGGTAAATGCATCAGGTTACACAAAATAAACTAAATAAATAAAATAAAACAAATAAATAAAAGCCCCATGGCTTTTTTCACATGTAGTAATGTAAAAGATTGCCTATGGCACTGAGTTAAATTTCTTGTGGGCTCACTCGATTACTTCAACCCCACTTGAAGTTATAACAGCTCAGAAGTTGAATATCAAATACATATTTTTCATTTCAAGCAATTTTCTTAAATCCTCTGTTTTCAGTGATCTTGTGTCTGTTTCCATAAATAGGTATCTGTGTAAGATGGAGATGTTTTCAAGATGATTCATCACTACAGATATGCAAACAGTGTGCAATAGTGCACAACCACCCCTCAAACTTTATACTGTCATATTTTCATGTGGATGTTTTAATTTAAGTGCAGCAATATTGAGGTTGTTATAGTCCCACCTCTTCTTAATATGTTTCTTGATGTTTTGGGTTCTTCTTTGGCTGTGGGTCAGCTATCATTTACACTGTTATGGTATCTCATTCCCAAGTAAATATTACCACACACATTTTCACAGAACTGTTGGAAAGAAGAAAGTATAACCATCCTATTTTATCAAAACAAAGACAAATATATATAGAAAAAATGAAATAGTGGGGATCACACAGAAATCTGTCGAAACAGAGCAAAATTTTTTAAATCCTAATAGCTATTATAGTTTATCCTTAAGATCTACCTGTAAAGTAATTAATTATAGAAGCAATGCTAGAAATCTCAGGTCCAAAAAATCTTCCACTTTCTTGGCCAGAATTTCATGTGGCTCAGTGTAGAATGGATTTGCTGAGTATGAATGCCTAGGGGTTGCCACAGGAGTGGATTTGGATGGCTTATCAGCCTACCTCATATTATATTTATTGTCAGAAGAATATTAAGATATAAATATAAAAGTAATCATTTTTTTCTGCAACTTGAATATTCTTCAGAAAATATTCTGAGTTTTAAATATAGCACAAAAAAAGAAAGAACATGACTAAAGAGACATCCTTTTATTTTCAAAATTGCCTCTATTTCAAGATGTTAGTAAACTTTCAGGAATTTATTCAGCTGATATGCTAGGATTCATTTCTAGGATGTTTTGCTTATCTGAGTGTATCATTTTCATTCTAGAGGATCTTGATTTGGAGTCAGGCCTTTCTGTGTGTACCCATTTTGTCCTTGGGTGTTCCATTCAGATTTAAATTTCAATTGAGGAACTCAATGTTTACTATTAATATTGAACACTACCTCCAAAGAATTAATGTTTGTCATAACCTTTCTTTAGAAATCTTAATATTTTTCTGGCATGGATATGTAGCATTTTCTTTGGTTATCTAGTAGAACAGGTAAAATAAATGACATGGTTTTAATTTATATAAGGTATTTTTCTGTTTAATATTAAATATTTGGCATGATTGCCTGGCAGATTTGAAGTCTTAGTGAATAAATTCTTTAGAAATGTAAAACTCTCTTTCAAATCAATATGCACTGATAGTTTTAGATACAACTTGAGAAGAGCTGTGGCAATATAAGTGGTATAATGGTTTGCTACAAACTCTTGAAAGAAACTAGATGGGAGAAAAGGCAATTTTGTAGTGAGGTTGTTTGAAAGACCTTTAAGACTATTTTTGAGAGAGTGAAGAATCCTAAATCCAGGTCTATCGCTATGTGTAGTATGCATGGCTATCCCAGACCTGAGACTTAAGAAGAGGTGTTTACATTCCATGACAACAGCTTTCAGTAAGTAGCAGGTACTATTCCAAGTCTTCATTTGGGCAAAAAAAGTTTATAACTTTTGACACAGTCATGTAAATACAGGAAAACCACCCATATTTTGTGTTAAGTCATATTTTATATTGCTGGGAAGACAAGGCAGTTTTGAGAATCTTTGAAATTGTCTCTTTTATCCTTTCTCCAGTTCAGGTGATCTTTAAATGGCATGGAAAATTTCAGTACTGATTTTTTTAAAATAAAAACATATAGTAATTCCTATAACTATTCAGATGTTTTTACACTGCAGAATACTCTTCAGATTAAAGTCTACCATGGCTTTCCATTTCACTGGAGCACACCTATTCATAATACAGCAGGCTGATTGTCATTTGAAGTCTGAGCCAGCATTTGCAGAGTTAAAGCCCTTCACAATGTCAAGGAAAATTTTGTCTGATGTTCATGGCTACTCCCCAGTGTCCCACCTTTTCTGCTGAATTTATTCACCATCTAGTCCATCTATTACTCTTTATTACCGGTCTGTGCAGGCACCAAAGCACTCTGCTCAGAAAGCTACTATTTTCTTCCCTTTTCTAAAACTGTATTTGAAAATTGCCAGGTTACTCATGTGTCCTCTTGATCTGCGCCACAAAGGAGGCTGTTGAACTGTGGGGAAGCGAGCAGGAGCAGCAACCAATTACTGCTCTCTCAGGCAGCTCTGGCTTTCACAGTGATCTAGTGGCCTGAGTCCATAAGCACTTTCTAGCCCAGCTGAAGGTGGAGTGGGGAGGAAAGTCCATTAGATACAGTCCATTAAATATAATTAAGCAATGTATTTGTTTTCTGAATTTTTCTGTCTTCTTTGTTACTTTATGCTTCTCCATACTGTGGTGTGGAAGTAATCATTGATAAGATAATAAACCTTTACTCAATAATTCTTTTACTCATTATTATTTTTTCATTATTTTTCTCACTCTAAAAATCAGACTTTATGGCTTACACTAAAAAAAAAGAAAATGGGTAAATCCCACTGCTTAAGAGCATGTGGATAACTGCAGTCTGATTTTCTGAACTTACCTGGAACAATTTTAATGCTTTCTGAGTTTTTGTATGGAACTTTGTTTAAAGAAAATTTTGTAGAGAAAATAGAAAAGCTAGAGGTCTACCATGTAAATTAGGAAGGAGTATTTAGCAGTTTAATTATCTCACAGTTTGAAAGTTAGATTGTAAATAAATGGCTTCAGAAAGTTTTGTTTGTTGTTTTAATAACTTTTAGGAAAATAAACCACCTAAATTGTCAAAAAGAACTGCCACCCAAATTTCAATATTTGTTAAAGAAGTCATTTATTCAATTTCTCATTAGATCTAAAGAACTCTCTGTGTATTCATGATTTATAAAAATTCTCTTTCTGATCTATTTTTATGTATGAGCACAATTAATTTTCTTAGGTAAGCATTTAGGTTTGGCTCATATTATTTAGAAAGAATTACTGGCCTTTCACTCAGCTTCTCAGTTTGATATACATTCTGGTTAGAAACATACTAACAGATTTTTTATAAAATATAATTATATTAAAAATTTAAGACTTTTAAATTCTTTTATTCTGGAAAGTCTTCAGAAGCTTTCAGCTTCCCTAATGTTATTGAATCTTGAAATATTTTAATGAAATCTTGAGTATTATCAGCAGTTAGCTATCAGAGTTCTTTTTACATTGTTTTTTCCGTATTGTGTGGAATATTTTTTGTTGGGGTTTGTTTATTTGTAGTATTTTTTAAAACAAACTCTTAAGTCAGATTTTAGTTATACAAAGTCCACGAAGAACCTTCTGCTGTACTGGGCCTCTCCAACATCTCTTGGAGTTCAGGGACTTAGTTTGAATGGTTCATGCGTGTGTGATTAACATTGAAACAGTTGTCTGCAAAAGTTGGAAGAGTGAACACAGTAACAAAAAAGAAAGAAAAAAAAATTATACTAAGAAGGAAAGTTTTGCTGTTCATTTCTAGAAACAGAATTTTAGAATCCCTTAATGAAATAACTAACATAAAAAGTTGTAAAAATCTAAATATCTTAAGAGAAATTGTCATGGTTTTAAACCAGTAACTAAAAAAATTATTTATTTCTTGTTGTGAGATATGGATTAGAACAAGAGCAAAACAGGCTTAAAACTTAAAAGGAATAAAGAAAGTTTATTAACAACCTACAAGAATAAGAACACCAGAATAAACTTCTAGAAAACCCTTTTATCTCCTACATCTTGACTATTTCTTTGTACACATGACAACATAGAGACAAACAACTTTAGAACTTTGGTGGTTAAAAACAGTCTTAAATTCTTGCTACAGTCTTTTCACCAGTCTTTGTAGAGAAACAGAAGTTTCTTTCTGCTAACTTATGGAGTTTTTCACAAGAAAACTATTTCTATTATAGTTTCTTTTTGCTCTGATGTCATCAGTTCTTCTCCTCCCATTTTACATCACTCTGAGGTGTGTATGGGCCATGAGTTTAGGGGTGTTATTTTAAGGATGACTTATTCAAAGGCAAAAGTCTTCTTCATCTTTCTCTGTGAGCTTTCTTAGAAAAAACAGTTTTCTTTTTGCCCCCCCAAGGCTTCAAAATCTTCACTCTACTCAATTCCAGCAACTCACTGTATCACAAGTACTCTCCCTCTTGCTCAAAATCTACACTTTGAATACTTTATTCCTCCCAATACTCTATTATGAATTAAAGGAGTCTTTTTAAACTACTATTGTCCATCTCCATAGTCTTAACAGAAAGATATTTCAGCTGTAGAGCATCTCCTTATTCCCTCTTTCTTATTTAAACTTAACTCTTCACTGTTTTTGGTGGTTCTATGATGTCTTCTTCATGTTAATTATCTCTCTTTCTCTGTCTTTCTGGAAAAAAGGAGTAATCTGTACGTTTATCCAGGTAGTAAAAGAATTAAAGGCTTTAGGAAAGCTGCAAGAGTTCATGGTGTCAGGTTTCAGTCCAGCAGCAGAAACTGAAAACTAAGCCCAGCTGGCTGGCTCTGCTTCTCTCTCTGCAGCCTTGTCCGGCCTGGAGGGGGGGAGGAGGCTAAGACAAAGCCTTGTTACCTTATCAGAAGCCAGAAACTAAAGAAAGCAAGAAACCTATGACTGTACATCTTAAGGGGGTGTTTACAAGTTGACTTAACTTTTTAATAGTCAAAAACTGCTGTCAATTTTAAAAATGACTGATAATTAGTCAAATAAAAACCCCTCCCATCAACCACCAGCAGCTTCAACTTCCTTAGCTCTCAAAGTTGTCTTAAAAGTAAAGCTACCCCATGACAGAAATAAAGTCTTCCATTGAACCGTTTATTACAGAGTGAAAAAATCCCCCAGAGGAATGGATGTAACCCTTCTGAAGTAGTCTCATTTTGAAATAAGTATATCATCAGTATAATTCTTGTCAAATAAATAGTTTCTGAATACTTCATTTTTAAAAAAGCTTAACTTTTGTCTGTATTATAACACTGGCTAAATCCAGCTACCTGCTTGGAATTATTTAATTTCCTTTCTTTTTCCCTGTCAAAAGTCATGAGTTCATTTCTGACTTTGTTCACAAGGACACAAGGTCATTATAAACAATCAGACTGTGATACACATTGTTCATTCGAAGTTTTGTGTGGTTTTTGTTGTTTTTTTTTTTTTTAATTTCATTTTCAGGCAGTTTGGTTGGCTACTTTTGTGCATTGCTAAAGTGTGCTCAACAAAATTTGTATTATTTTCCTTTTACTTTTTCATTATTATGCTGGTCCCCTCAGTAAAGTCAGCATTTTTTTCCATTACTAAGATATAAAAGAATTTTGTTAAAAAATCTAAGTGGGAGAAAGGGGAGCTCCAGTTTGGCAGCACTTGACAGTAAATGGCAGTGATTGAACAGTAGTTACCAGTGAGCTGGCATGTGGTTTTCTAATAAAGACAAACAGAGATATCATGATTGGGATTTTTTTACTGTATTTTTTAATGGTTTTTTATTTATATTTTTATTTTAATTAAAAATATTAGCAGTAATGTTCTAATGAGTGCAAAAGTGATTCTATTTTGATTTCATTATTATTCCCATATTTATTTTTTTTAGTAGTAAACAAGAAAATACAAAAATTGAAGTATTTTTAAAGATATTCAACTTCAGTCTTTAAGGTCCATCTGAAAAGGTTATTAATCTTGTCAGTAAGTCTAGAGTAAACCTTTTTTTTCTCCAATGGGACTGGAGAATGCAAGACTATGAAAATCAGAAGTGATGTGTCAGAGATCATGCATTCACACAGGCTGAACTTTAAATAATAAGCAGGGAAGTCTAAACTAAAACTAACTGTTGGGTGATAATTACTGGTGTAGAAAACATTGGGAAATGAAACAGGAAGGAAAACACAAGCAGCACCTGTATGTTTACCTGATCATTAATTTCATAGGATGTAAAATATTTACTTTTCCCTATGTTTAAAGCTTTAGTGCAGGGTCTATTAGAACATACCACTAGTACAGAACCTGCTAGAGCATAGGCTGTTACTGGAGGAGTGCATTTTTGAGTGACTGATGAAAATTAAGGTTGATCTTTAACATAAAAATTTGTATCCTTTAGGACTTTTTTCTCCTTTTGGCAGTTATGTGAAACCAAGCACTAAAATGTGTTCATATTAGTTTTAGATGGACCACAGTCTTAATTATTTCCATCTGTAGGTTTCAAATAATTGAATTGGAAATCCTTAACTTTAGTTGGAATCTTACACTGTCTTATATTTCTTTTCTGAATTTCATGAACTTCCCATACAGGGAAGTTTGGGTATCTGGAGAGAAATATAAAA
This sequence comes from Parus major, assembly GCF_001522545.3. Taxonomy (NCBI): domain Eukaryota; kingdom Metazoa; phylum Chordata; class Aves; order Passeriformes; family Paridae; genus Parus; species Parus major. Next base: position 91,402,826 of record NC_031770.1, read on the forward strand.
ATTCTATGTACCCTTTCTTTAGAACAATACAAAGCATTTGTTTTCTTTTTTGGTCCACTTAACTACATAGTATTTTTAATTGTTTTAGAGCTGTGGAGGCAGTAAAATGTCCACTGAAAAACCTCTTCATGGATTGCATATGTAAAAACTGGATGCTTATTAATCAAAGCATAAATTTAAAAAGAAAAAAATCAGGATGCAGGGAGTGATTTTGTGAATAGACTTATAGCATGAAGTTTCTACATGTTTACCAAATACTCTGTAAATTTTGTCTTGAATCAGAACTAATTGCCTTGTTTTAAACTAATTGCCTTGTTTTAGATTTGATGGAGATGGGAAATTTTTAATTTCCCTGTATCATTAAAGATAATTAATATATAGCATATTATTTGGTTTGTTTTCAACATGGTAACTCCTGAATATATTAGTATTCTTTGAAATAACCTGGATATTGTTTTTAAAATTACTGGTGCAACATATGAACAGAGTACTGTTACTATATTTTCACTTTTATACTTTTCCTGTGGCTCTCATCCATCAGCCTCTTTGGTTTCCAGGCAATCCTGATTCACTCTGTCCCAAATGAAATCTTGGCACATTTTGTTTCTTTCTGGTCCATTGCATTTCAACAGTATTCACAATCTTATGACACCCTCTTACTCACCTTGATATTCAAATATAACATTATTGCAGTGTTAATGGTAATGATAGGCAATTGAGAAATTCAATTTATTTCAATTGAAATTTCAATACAATTTATACTGTATTCCACTAATCATACTTTTTTATAATGCTTTGCTTCATCACTGATTTCAAAAACAATCCTAGAATTGTACAGATCAAGCAGAATCCCTTTTTCCTCCTCTGTATAATGTTTCTCATTCAGACTGTTCCGTAGGGCTGCAGATGATAATGGTGGATCAGTGAATAATTTCTAACATGCTGGTTTTTTACAACAGTTTCAGACTTCTCCATCCTCAGCATCTGTGGCACTGCTCAACATCTCATAACTTACTCATGAGATGTCTCATCTTGAGACGAGATAGTCCTCAACACACTCACAGGCACACAGACACACACATATACAGACACACACACACACAAATATTGTCTTGCCCCTGTGGAAATTAATGTTAGGGGGAAGTACTAATTTTGTTTCATTTTTATTTTATCTTTCTTTTGTTTTTGGCTAGACACATTGGTGGTGATTCTTTATAATGTTCTTCATGAAAAAAAAACCCTGTACTTTAGAGATTATCACAGCCTATACAGCTGGTTTACATATTTGCACAGAAGCAATGGGGTACCACAATAGCATCAAAGTGTATGTTATTTCCTATTTATTGCATACTTTCTATTTTTAAAGACTTATAATAATGTGGCTACAAATTGTAACTTAATTGCTCAATCAGTTGCTTTCTTAATTTACAAAATGTCAGCCTAAGTTTTCAGTGATGCTGCATCTAGATTTGAACTAGACAAATAATGAAGCTGAAAGGAGCAGAACTGTAACTGTGTGAATGAGTTGATTTAATAAGGTTAACATCTGTCACTTCCAACAAGTTCAGCATTAAGACCCTACATATCAAGATGCCTTTGCCAGACTCAAGATTAGTTGTTAGGGAGAAATATCAACAGAAAATGTCAATGTCTCTGGCATCTGTTTCAAGCGGAGAAAAGTTCCCAAATGGTGTTATTTGTCTTTGCTGGTGACATAATGGATTTTACAGGAAGGAGTAATATTTCTAAGGTACTTCAGTGATTGGTGTCCTAAGAATCAGAGAACTTCCCACATCAAAAGTTCAGGCCAAGCTGGCTTGTAAGTCCTTTAGCGGAGTTGTGAATACCAGAACAGTGCTGTTTCCTTAAGGCCTCTGTGTGGCCACAAGATTACATGTGTTTTAAAACAAGTATTTTATTTTATTTTATCTTTCCTCTTCTCTTTACCTATATTCAAACTTGTTTTATGCAAACCCAGGAGAAATTATGATCCTCAGTTGGTTTGATCTCTTCTGTCTCTACTTAATTTCCCCCTTGAATTAATAAAAGTAGAATACTGGAAAGGAGTAATGCAAGATAGGATCTATAGCAAACATTACATCTTCACAGTGTATTTCGTTTTGGGTATTTTTGGCAGATGTTGGAAATGCTTTCCTTTGTGTCTTTGCTCACAAAATCCCAATGACTGTACCTCAGATAACAGTTTCTGTATAAAAGGTACAACAAAGTATTCAATACGTTGCTTTTATTTAATACTATTCAGAATATAATGAAAGGTTTAGCAAAAAAATTACATTTCCTGCAGCCTAACAGCAGAAATTCTCTAAAAATTCCATCATTCATTCTTTTAAAATCTATTCTTAGTTGACTTAGATATCAACTTATATAATTTAGGCAGTTTACTTCTTGTCCTGCCCAACCAGGGATGCTGTAGCTCAGACTCTTCATTTTGAGGTTTTTTTTCCCCACATTTTTGCCAAATCTGTCCTTAAGACAGTGAATAGAGAACTTTCCACAAGGAGGCTTAGTTCTAATTGTTACAATGTCTCGCTTCTTTTTGGCAGGATTTGCTGGGTCATATATTCAGTAATATGTGAGTGTGAGCTGGCTGAGCTGGAGGGATAATGACATGATAATCTAATGAGCATCTCTTTCCTGTTGCTAAGCAATATGATAGGAACTTCCCTTGCTAAATATAATCTACACAAGTAATTAGGGAGAGATTCATGGCTGAGGCAGTTCAGTAGACTGTGTTTTCCTAGACATTCCTGTGACCCACAAGTGCTAATTGTAAGTCCTGTAAGTGCGCTGACTAACTTTTCATACATTCATACCTGACATTGGTGGGAAGGCTTACATAGAGAGGAAAAAAAAACAAAATACAATCACACCCACAGAAATCTTCAGCCCAAAGTGATGCATTTGTAGTGTAGATTAATTTCCCAGATAAATGGCTTCATTATTTATTTTTACAGCTGCATTTTAGCATAAAACAAGGTATCTGTTTTCTGAAAACTGAAATAGGCTAGTACTGAAAAACCTTCCTCTTTTCTGAAAATTCAGTGGCATATGAAACTAACAAAAATAAATTTCTTTCCTCCACAAAAAACTGTTTTATTTCCATCTGTAATCTGCTCATCATAGAATCAGTTCAGAGAGCATGTGAACAAAATGCTTTGAGTTAAAAAAAATAGTAAAAACCCAAAAGATTAAAAAAGAAAAGATAAAAAGAAAGAAGTGCATTGATTTAAGGACTAAGCTTCCTCGATGTAAAAGAAAATTGTCTCTCATTACCACAGAATTTTATACATAAATATCCTTTGTGACTCTTAGGACACAAAACATTTTTCAGTATATCCTAATATAATGTCTGGGTACTCACAGGGCATTATAAGTATAGTGAGGAATAAACAGGAATAAATATTATCTGTCAAACTCCATGTATATATGCTTCATGCTATTATTAAAATTAACTTAAAGTTTTATATTAGTGAAAAAGTTGCCTTTTTAAAGGCATAGGCCTTTGGAGTCTTTTAGTAGTGTTTTGTACAGCCTGTGGGTATTTCATAAATTATATTTAGGTTTATAAATAATTTTTTTGTTACGCTATATTCTATACAATATCTTAATTTGTCATGTTAGATATGTTAGTTGAACCTAAATTTGGAGTTCCCAGGATTATAATTTCATAAACTGAGTATGGGAATGGTATCCTGACTGACTGGATTCACTTGCTTATCCATAATACATGAAATATCCTTAACTGTTCTTTACAAGAGCTTTTTATAGAGATATTGCATAGCTTACCTGATATACTCAAAGAAGATTGTACTTTTTACTTCATTTTCTATGCTTCACAGAAGAGCATGTATGTGTGCATCTGTCCAAAAATATATAGCTTCTGTTTAAATTTTTATGGAATAGCAATAGGATTCATTTTCAAAGTGAGATATTTTCGAGTTGCTCAGTTATTTTTGTCCCCTTTTCCAGGCTTTAATCATCTTTTTTTTTTCCCTTAAAAATGAGTTAAAAACAAAATAAATCCTTTGTATTTCACATACGTATAAAATATTTGTTTAAAGAAGCTGCATCTTGAAAGAACAGTCTATTTACAAACCAAAGCCACTGCACCCTCTTCATTCTGAGGGCTGATTTTATCCCACAGAGCTGCTATGAAAATCTAACTGAAATTTATCTGTAGCTCTGAAGTTACCATCTAACTCTTTAATGATATAATACAGTCTTAATTGTATTGTTGCTTGGTCAGCTTTTAGTTAGTTGGAATTGGAATTGAATAAGAACAGAATATAAATGGTTATTGCAATGTAACACAAGACACTGTTCACCATTTCTGGTGAACACTGTATTTTATGGCCTGTAAAATGCATTTCAAGCTTTCAATGCATGAAAAATGATTTATCAGAAATTCAGGCAGAGACCAACACTGCTGTTAGAACATTACATTTTGCTATAATCAAATGAGACACTAGTACTACTACTACTAGAATTCGACTTCTTTGGTGCTTTGGACTACTTATTTTTGTGTTAAATGCAAAGAAGCTACCTTGGCCTTAGGAAGTCCCTGACTCTCAAATTGCTGCCTTTGTGACATCTGCTTTTTACAAGTGACAGGCAGAGTACTTGCTAGATGAGTTGCTCATCTTATTGGCAGTTCTGAAGTGGAGGAGCTGTTCAGGCATAAGCACTTTCTGCTTATGGTGGTCCCAGTATTATGGAACCCAGTTGAACAAATAGTATTTAATGTTAAGTGATAAATTGCAAATTGAAGACTTTAAGTTTCTAAATTTCAGAATGGAAGTTAAAAAAAAAAAAATATACGCTGCTTAAGTAATAATTTTGGTATGAGTCCTCACACAAGTACTGCTTTCAATAGGTATTTCATTACAGTTCAACTGGTGCCAAACTTAGGTGAATAAACATACTGAAAACTAATCCATGTTCAAAACATTGAAGGTGAGTTAGAACAAAGGTAGATTATAGTAGACAAATAACAAGAGGGGTTAACAAAAAGATGAAAGAAGATTAAAACTAAATGAATAAAATTCCAGTGTGTGGTAAATAAATAATTTGGATTAATTGTGGAAATTACTTTGAACAAACAGATTGGAAAAATTAACCAAAAGCAGAGTGCATATAGGAGGAATGGTATTACATATAATTTTAGAATGTATTACAACAATATAAAGAAAAGTCTTCAATTGGTGGAGCAATCATTATCTCATATTGACTGACTGCAGCTGACCATGTAAATTGTCTGCTATTTAAGTAGAGATTGAAATGAAGACTGCAAATTTTATATTGGTGTTTGTTAATAGCTTTCAATGATTTTTAATTTTGCTGATAATGGTGGCCATTAAAAACCTTTTCTGCTGGTACTCATATATTACATGAAGTACAGGAAAGGCTAAGGTAGCAACAGTGGTACTAGAATAAGTTAAGCGAATTTATTCAAACTCTGATATTCCTGCCCACTTTCAGTCTTACAAGAGAATGCAAAAGCATCTGCTTCTGTACTTTGTGCTTCCCAATATAGCCTAGGTCAATGGAATGTGTGAATAAATACATAAATAAATCAAACATGAAGTCCTAAATGCAGCCTGTTAGCTGCCACTAAGGATCTCCTCACCAACTGGACACATTCCCTCAGTGTTGCACTGGCAGTACAAGGTGAGACTCTTCTGTCTTCAGCATATGGAACGTTCTGGAATGCAAAAAGGTGCAAAAGGATGAGGCATCACTGAAGATGCACCATTGACAGAGATTGGCAGAATTGACTCTTGGGAATGCATTTTACATCGTGGTTTTTTGCCGTCATTAGGGCTGTTGTAAATTTCAGGAGGTCTCTGAGGTGAGTTTGGAATTTTGACACCCAGCTAGAAGGGCAGATGATAAAGTGAATTGATCCACTGTATGAAAATTTTACTATTGACAAATGTTGAATCTAGATAAAGTATCTGTCTTTATAGGAAAAGATTATTTGAAACTATATTTATTAAATATTAAAACAATTACTAACTTTTCCTATGGAACCATTTTTCTTAAAGTGTGATACTTTCTGTATGCACAAAAGCATACTGATTTTTTTACCAAATATTACCAATCACTGCATTTTCATAGGAGTATTAGCTTTCTGTGACTATAAACAGCCTGACATCCATGGAAAAAAATGACATATATATAGACAGATAAATTCTATACTATGCCATTCTATGATATAAAAAAACTAATGTTCTTAGGGATTTTTTTATGTATCACCTAACAAAAATGGCCAGTGAAAAAGAAAAATTAATTGATACTGCATAAACAACATCACCCTCTGTAATATTTCTGCAAGGTAATATAAAAAAATATTAATGACTCCTGGCCATGCACCTTCAGGGTGAAATATTTTACCTTCTTTAATAATTCAGATGACAAAAAGGTCAAATACATATTATTGACATGTAATATAAGAGGTAAACTTAAATTTTTTAGTTCACTGGAAATTTTTTTCCTTCTGAGCTGTGGGTACTCCTAAGCTCCTCAACAATTAAAAATCCTAATATAACTCAAGTTTTTAAAAATCTGCAGCTTACTCACTGTTAATATTGTCACATATTCTGCATCCTTTATAATATGCTTTTTCTTGTATGCTACTATTTCCTGTAGGCTTCTGTCCTATGAATGACAGCTTTGCAGTGAAAAAAAGCAATTTAAATTATTCTTGCGTTTAAATAGTTGAAACACTTCTAATAGTTACAATACATTTATGTCTATAGAAGAAGACACCCAACATTGCTATTTAATTTTTTTCCTGCAGTCCTTCACATTTATTTGAAAAACGCCCAAACTCCACACCTCTGTCTTTAAGATACTACAGTTATAATTAAAATTCCTAAAACAAATGGTTTTGTATTGTTTCCATATATATGTCTGATTATCTAAATTCGTAGATCTTTTCTAAGTATTTAATATACCTAGAACTACACTATGCTCCAGTGGCATGCTAGCTCAAAAGTACACTTGTGAAGATATTTCAATTAAATTAAATTTTTAAGGAATTTTAAGACATCCTTTCATAGCCTGTATTTAGCTAACTGCATATATGAAAGTGTGCTTTGGGGGTAAGTAGTGTGCTAACAGAACATTACCTGTTTTGTTTTTGTATTCCTAATGGTTTAGGTAAAAAAGGCAAAATGCCCAAGTATATAATGAAACTGAAACAGAGGATCTGACAAATAGCTTAATTAGCAATATTGAGCTGTTTTCCTACTAACCATAATAGCAGTATATTAAAATAATTTGTCTTTCTCCATATCAAAACCAGAACACTAATATATTTGGAATAATTCCTACAAAGCTTAGTTGCAGACTACAATAATAATACAAAAACCCAGTATGTTTGGATGACTCAGTGTAGAAGAAGCCACAGATTATTCAAATCATGCTACTAGTTTGTTAATTTTTCATGGATAGAGCTTTGAGGCCATTCATGGCATTCCTGCCAGGGTAAAATCAGAATCATAGCCATGGCAGAAGTTCTGCCACTTCTAGAGAATAAGGTGTTTCAGAGATTTTGGAAATTAATATCTAAAGGGAACAAAACATTAAGGTTGACAAAAATCCAGGTCTTATCTAGTGCTGCAAACATTTACAGCTATAAGTTCATATAAAATAGTCAAACTGTCCGGAGCTAGGGGTAGTGATGAACAGATACCAACAGAGAAAAGTTTGATGCTAGATATTTGGATTTTGCATCCCTATGTACAGATGCATTCAATATACAGGAAACATTCAGTTTAGAGATAATAGGAGGGTGAATACTGAACTAGTTCAAAACATATTTACTTTTTTTCTTCCTAATTGATATTCACTTTTGCCATCCACTTTTGGGAAGCTGTAGAGAAACCAACTGCAGCAATACTGCTTTCACATATCTGAAGACCACAAACTTAAGTCAGAATACATAAAGAACAAGAGTTAACAGCAGCGTTATATGTTATCATTAGTGTATATCTTAATCTCAGAAATTTGTTTCAAGGTGTGCATTTGTATTTATATAAAGTCCTTTCTGTTTTTTGGTTTTTGTCTTTTTTTTAATTTTAGCAGAGTGGTTATTTGCTTACTAATTACTCGATTTCTTTACCATGCAATGTGGTGATTTGATGTTTTGGTATTTGTATAATTCTTTCCATCACTGCTGATCAGAGCAGTTGCATAGATGTGTGACCAAATATTTTATTTCCATCAAATATAGTTTGAAGCACATATATAGAAGAGAAATGTTTGGGACAGCTGTATTTTAGTTTCTTGTGTCTTTTGCTGGTCTTTTGTTGTTTGTTTGGGTTTTTTTCTGGAATCTTACTTATACAAGTTTCCAGTGCAGTTCTGTCTTTTTTTGGCACTGACATACTGATACTGCTACTAGTGGCCTGAACAATAAATCCATGAAAACCCTGTTTAATTAGCTTATATTGGCTTTTGTTTGCAATTTTTCTGCTTTTATTTATAAATATTAGTTCATAATTGCAATCAGAGTAGGATGTTTGTACACCTGTTGTATTTTCAGTCAGTAGAGATTGTTGTAGAGAATAAGACAGTAATTCCCAAAAGTAGACATACAAAACAGAATTAAAAAGCATCGCTGAGATTCAGAATTTTCTTATCATGCAGTCTGGGGACTTTACCAAGAGATGCTAAGGACCAACAGATTTAAGGCTGTGAGATGGAAAGAGGAGGAAAGGAGAGAAGGAAAAGGCTTGCTCTGCTTTAGAAAGAGTCATGATGAAAGATACCTGTAGATTTTAGATAAAAGTTGTAGAAAAACATACTGTGTGAAATGAATAAAGTGTAAAATATTACTTAGTTGTTATTTCTAGAGGGAAGTGAATATCAAATGACAAATGAAACTGGAACTATTTGCATGACACAGTATTTGAGAACAGCAGCCTGAATCCTGTCTGTAATTACTTTTAATAATTCAAATTTGAGAAAAATTATTCTGTGATAAAATAAATAAGAAATACCTAGGAACTTATTGGGTCCAGAAAGATTTTGACAAAATTAGAGCTGGATTTTAGATACTGTTGGCAATATGGAGGGTTTTTTTTTCTCGCTGTGAGTTTTAATCTTCCTTCTTACAGCAGGCACTATGAAACTTAAGATGAAAGCAACTTTTCTTCCTCCCATACACCAAACAGCCTATCACAGAAACTGGGTCCTACAGGGCAGTGATAAAATCACTGCAATGTATTCCATACAGCCACAATGTTGCTATCAGGATGACTAATTTATTTTCCTTTATGAAATTGCACAGATGAGTATAGTCACAGATTAAAACTACAAGGGTTCCATAGAGGCTGAAATCCCTCATGTCTTTCTCCAGGGTAATACTGTGGTGGTCCTCAACTGTTTGAGTCATAACAGTCTCGTTGTTCTAGAACAAGGTAGTTTGATATGCGATGGAAAAACTTCTGGGGGTTTTGTTTTGTTTGCTTTTGTTGGCTGACTTTGCTTGGCTTGGTTTTAGGGTGTTTTTTTGTGTTTTGTTTGTTTTATTAGAGTTTTTTTTTGTTTTACTTTATTGGGGGAGGTGGGGTTTTTTGTTTATATTTTGCTTCATTTTGCTTTTCTTTTTTTATTTGGGGATTTATTTTTTGGGGGAGTGTTTTTCGTTTCTTTCTGTTTTTGGTGTTTTGGCTTTTGTTGATTTTGTTTGTTTTGTTTTTTTATTTTTGTTTTACTTTTATATCTGGTAACTCTGAGTGTTCATTGTTCTTTTTCACTCTTTGGTCTTTGCTTCTTCACACATTTCAAAACCGATCACCATTTTTCTAGCATTCTAGGTCACGCGTGTGCAACAGAGAGCACGTGGTTTTCCAGGGGGATCTCTTTGTGCCATAATGACTATGACATATCATCGTGAGATGACAGAGGTGTTACAGATGGATTGTTTTCCTATATGAAGACTGCCTTGGGCGACTTCATTTATTTCAGATATGGTTATATTTCTTGTGAGACAAATAGAACTGCCTTTGATGATTTCTCAGTATTGATTAAAGAATTTGTTTTTTCAAGTGCTACTACTTTCTTTAGCCTCTGATCAGAAGGTGATGTCCAAGCAAGCGAGAACAGGTTTTGTAAACCTATCACTATATTCTATTTTTCTGTCTCTTGAAAGGCTTACTTTTTATTTTTATTTTTATATTTTCACGTTGAAGGTCACCACTGCTAAGTTTTACCCTTTTATATATTTGTTTTCACCAGCAATAGAAAGAACCTGTTAGCTAAGCGTGTACTTCTTTGTGTCCATCTGGTCACAGAAAGCAGCTTGATATACAGCCATTCTTACTGTTATCTTTATACTTTCAGATTCCTGATTTCATAAAGAATGGATTTACTTTACAACACTCAGAGTCTAAAAGTCAAAATTCTCTAATATCCAGCAACTGTATTTTTCTTCACATATGTCTTGAAAGGTATTTTGAGAATAGAATATACTCATGACTGCACTAGAGCTATTGCAGTACCAAATATTGGGAAGCTGTTTTATGTAAAAAAAGGCTTTTTACTGGAGTATGGATTGTGAAATAAGGGATTGATTTTTTTTTCCTATCTTTGCATATTTAAACATGAAATTAAGAATTAAGTGATTAATAATGCAGACTGTAGATGGTAAGACTGAAATCCTTTCTGTATCAGTTTATAAAAATTGGAAATTTAATTTTCTCTGCTAAAATAAATATTTCTGTCAATAAAATATATAATTATTATATTTTCCATATCATCAGACAACATTGAATAATATAGGGAAAGTCATCAAATCTTTGTTTAAGTTTATATAATGTGTACCCTTGTTTGTTAGATTTATGTACACACTGACCAACAGATTGCATCCTTATTTCACAGTAATTCACATTAATTCCAACTCTCACTGAGTTGGAGGAAGTACAAATCCCTCAAGCACTTTGTCTCCCAGGAGGTGTACTGATTCCTGCAGCTGGTCAGCTCTGGCAGTCTGGAGAGGCAGAAGGTAGGCTGAGTCCCCAAGGAAGTCATTCTGTCTCTCAAGGAATTTGCAAGTGGACTCACAATGTAGAAAAAGGCATTTCAGCCAAGTCTTGATTCAGTTATCGCAGGCTTCCTGTGCAGCCTTGGGCAAGTCATTCAGCTTCTGTCTGCTTCAATACATGAGCTGTAATACACAGAGCGTGTAAGCCTCTCTCCTGTATTTTTGGTTGTTATTGCTGCACTTTGACATGAGAGTCTGCTGTATATTATGGTCACTTTTCCTTTGGAAAGATGGATAGGTAGGGAGATAATCCACCCAAAAGTAACCCTTAAAATAGTATTTCATAATCTTTCACTAACAAGATACTAATTACAGCAGAATACTGACTCTGGTACATACTGCCTTTTAATACATTCTAATCCAGCACTGCATGTCAAGAGTTGGTTTAAAGAAGGTCAAAGAGAGTTCAGTATTACAGGAAAGAAGACAGCTTTTGCCTAATCAGGCTAAAAGTTCTGATGAAACCCTTTGTTTAAAATGTCAGAATTGTAATTTGTAGAAATGTGACTTTTTTAAAGCTTGATAACAAAAAAACCTTACTGATAATTTGTCACATATGAATAATTTCACAGTAATCAGTGTGATTATTTATTTCTATAAAATTTATTCTTATTCTTGATAGGTAAGTCATCCTACCACCTGACTTCTCCACCTCCAGCTTTCTTAGGTTCTCACCCTTACAGTGTCTGTGTGTCTCCACCCTTCAGTGCCCACCTGGCAGTCCTGGCCATGGCATAAGGTTTGTCAGTTGGAGATTTCATTCAGTGAAGATGGAAAAGTTCCTCATTTGACAACTTTGCCCTTACACCTTAGGAAGCACATCAGGTAGAAAGAAATTTTCACTTTTTAATATCAGTCATTCCTTTTGCTAACTGCAGTGGTATAATTTCCATTTACAGTCACTGTCATGTATTTAGATAAAAATTTGTCAGTTCAGCTCCTGATTTCAAAATATGTATGTTAAATACCAGTTCTCTGTCATACAAGGGTACTAACAGAATGAAAAAACCTAGCCAAAATCAATAAGGACATCTAAAATATAGTGACCTGCAAGTCTGCAGTTTTCTGTCTTGGCACTCATTGATCTCTTTTACCACAGAATCCTCTGTTGATATGAGTTTGTTACTTATTCTCTTCCTCCAAAGGGTGAAGGTAGCTTTTCTCTATCCTACATGCTGCCAGCTGTCTGAGGTGTTATTCTACAAATGTGTGCAGTGGATTTGGCTGGGATGGAGTTTATTTTCTCCATAGCAGCTCAGATGGTGCTGATTTACATTTTCAGCTAAAACAGTGTTGGTGATATAGGTGTTTGAGATCTTGCTGAACAGTGTGCGGGATGTCAAGGCCATGTCTTTTTCTCACTCTGTCCCTTGGTGAACAATTGGTGTGTGCACAGGAGTTTGTGAGGGAGCACAACCAGGCAGATGACCTGAAGCAATCAAAGAGATATTCTACTCCATAAAATGTCATATTCAGCAATAACATGCAGCATAGTGGAGTTTCGTGTCGTTAGCCATCATTTGCTCAGACACTGGCTGGCTATCACTCTGGCTGTGGGACATGGTGAGTGAGTGCCTTTGTATCACTTGTTTTATTTCTGTCTTCTTCTTTTAGCAGTCCTTCATTTTTTAAACAATGGTTATCTTTATACCCAAGCCTTCTTGCTTTTATACTCCCATTCCTCTTCCCACATCCCAACGGGCCTGAGGGAAGTGAGCAAACAGCTGAATTTCAAGCTTAGCTGCCTGCTCCTAGTAAACCCACTTTAATGGGAAATCCAAATTCTGTTTCTTCATCTGCTTAAGGCTGTCAGAACTTATTCTTTTTTACTTCCCAGGAACTTGATTTTATCTCTGCAGCCATTTGAAATAGAGACACATGCTGCTAGTGCTGAAGTTTTGCCACTGCCCAGTGTTCCAATTTCAGTGAGCAATAAAGGATGCAAGAAAGAAGAAACACAACTCTGTGTATATTATATAAAATTGACATGAGGACCTTGAAACTGAGGTTTCCCATCCCTGCTCATAGAACTGATTAATTTTATATTAAACCTTCAGTGGCTGAAACGAAAGGTCTTTGGGATAGGAACTACAACCTAAACCTGGATTCCCTAATTATTAGATCTATGTGCTTCCCAGCAGACCCTTAGGTCCTTTATATATCTTTAGCCCTTAGCTCAGTATCCATTGTAGACTGTAGACTGTTGCATCTGACAGTGTTTTTGCAGTCTTTTACAAAATATAAGTTTGACCAACATGTCAATTAGTAGGAATGATAAGTGGTGGCTACCCAATACCTAGTGAGGCATGTTCTTAGAATAACTCTTAAATCAGACCTGTCAAGGGACTTCAGAGAAGAATACTTAATTTCTGTTTCTTAATTATATTTAGCTTTTCAGCTTAGTTTTGTGCCTAACAAGTATGTAAACTCTAAGTATATAAACAGTGTGTGTGTACAGGCATGCATGTATATGTGGCAGTAGAGTATAGCAAAATGGAGAGAACAATGTCTCACAGAACATGAACCATGTGGGTTATTCATTTTCCAGATGATGCTAAGAAAACTATTGAGATGTTATGCATCAGAAAATGGAGAAAACTCTGAACAACAGTTATTATCTATAAAATACTATAATTTTCTCAAGAGTGTTATTTTTTGTGCATATCCTGAGTTCCCAAAGGTCCATCTCTGTGACTTTGGGTATAACTGGGGAAATTATCATTCAGGGAAACTATATATTGCAAAATACTTTGTTTTAACCTGTTGCAGTGTTGGGCCTTGTTGTAACAGCTTCCTGTGCTCAAGACAAGAGTAAAACTAGATTCAGGAAAGGGCTATAGATATTTATAATATTCTGTGAAGGGCCTACCTCAGTAATACTCAAGGTAAATTCCACTTTTTCCACTCCATAAAAGTGGTTCTAGTGGTGACTTTTGTAATTCCTGTGAAATAGTCACAAAGTACACTTGATTATTTACTGCATAGAGGACAGGGTCAGACAAAACCTCTAGGGAGGCTCTCCCACTGAGTCATGAGATTCAAAAAAGACTCCCCTGTGTTCTCAACTCCTTCTCAGAGGAGAGTTTAGATGTGGCTGGATCCAGATTTAGTCCCAGGTTTAGTCATTTGTATAGGTCTAAAGTATTATATATGGACAATCTATCCTTTGTGCCACTTATCTAAGATTCCGAAGTTTCAGTGCACTTATTCCCAATTCACTTATATCTGACACAATAAGGCCTCTCTCAGCCTCAAGGCGTAACCTTGAGAGGTGTTTCTGCTGAAGGGGTGATCCTGGGGTGCAGCCACTGCCATGCAGGACAGCTCAGCAGGCCCTGGGCTGCACATTATTTATAGAGTGTGATGATTGACATACAGTCTTATTTTCATACTGACTACAGATGTTAGTTTCTTCCAAACTTGGCTGGAGTTGGACATTAACGAGCACTGTGGTTAGGTGAGCACATTGCTCAAGTTGGCCCTTGGCTGTTTATTGTCTTGTTATCCAAATACTTTGAGCTGGATGCAGCCTTCAAACCAGATACATCCATTACAACCACACTTCTAGCTACCACTTAGTCAGTGTTACAGGACATACAGGTCAGGTTAAGGAGAGTGGGGAGACCATAGAGACACAATTCAGTATACAGATATTTCCTAATCCTCAATGTATCTTTCTTTCAGAAGGGTTTATGAAGGCTCTGCTTCAACACATGGTGGTGTGTTATTTCCACCACATTCCAGGGAATGCATCTCCAGGATAGGATACCTCTCATTATCCAAAGTCATACAACTTGGCAGCGCTGAATTAGTTTCATTCTCTCATGACTGCCTTAGTAACAAGAGTCACAAAAATGTGGAAACATTTGCTATGTATATCAGTGATGGCAATTCAAACAACATTTTCCCCTTTCAATTAATTCAGTTTCTATGCATGCCCAAGGAGCTGAGGAAGATACTCTAGTAAACTTCACACTTTCCAAAGAGCTAGCCAGGATTATGAGGGTGTTGGCTGCAGCAAACACAAAATGGTGGAGTTCAGAATATTCTGAAGAGAAAGAGAAATAGCAGGATTCCAAATCTGAACATGGGATAAGCAATCCAAATCTGCTCATCCTACTTCAAGGTCAATTTTCAAGGAACAGCCCTGCTGGGCTCAACAGTGTTCTCTCTACTTTGATAAGCAGGAGGTCAGACAAATAAACATAGCAGGATATCTGCATGGATGAACAAAGAGCTCGTGAAAATTCTCTGTACAGAGAAAGGATGCCAGAGGTGGGAACGAGGTCAGGTGACCCAGGATGACCGTAGAGGTGCCATCTGAGCATGCAGGGCTGGGCTTAGGAGAGACAAAGCCCACTTGGAGTTGAGTCTGGAGAGTGTTAATAAAAACAAGACAGGTTTATAGATGTACAGTGGAAGGAAGACTAAGGGAAAAAGGTGGACATGCTGGCGGTTCATGAGGAAGGGAATCTATTGACAAGGGACATGGAAAGAATTGAGGTTTCATATGGCTTCCAAATCCAGCTACTGAGAGCTGATGGGAGGAAAAGTCGCGCCCATTTTTTATCATGCTTTATTTTTGTGTGTTTTTTTAAAAATTAAATTGCTTTTGCTTCTCTTTTATGTTTGTGTTAGATTTTAAATTGTCTATTAGAGCTGACATTATGCTTTGTTGTGTCAGACTGGGTCAATAAAATCTGTTGTTCTTGTTGCAGGTGTTTTTGTTTAGTAACCCTACAGAGAAAGCAAGTGTAAACAGCCTTGCCTGTGGTTTCTTTCTGATTTATCTAGAAATCTGAGCAATTTGTTAAACATGGGATATTATTTAATCAGCAGGGCAAATACTGTGTGGGTGTTACATTTTTCTTGAACTGCACATAATTGGTATGGAAAAAGCAAAGTGAAACAGCATTGGCACTGCTGGATGGAACATTATTGGTAGGTGAATGGATGTTCCTCTTTAAAAGAACAAAAAGGATTGAGCTAACTCAGTTATGTAAAAACCCTATTATGTGAAAAATTTTTAATCTATCATTAATACACAGGATTAGCATTATTAACATATCTTTCATTATCACTGATAATGAATTTTGTCTCTTCCTTGTTTTCCATATTATTCCTTGATGAGAGCACTTTGCTGGTAGCAAATATGTGCCTAAGTATTCATTGTTAATTCTTGTTGCCTCCTCATCAGCTGTATTTCTTTTTCATCTTCTGGTACAAAGGAAAAACATAAATAATTTTTCTTCTTCCAATTCTAGCATGGCAAGTACTGTATTACATCTTAATGTTCTTTCTTTTGAGAAAAAATGAAAAAACCCCACACCCCAGATGTTGTGGGTGGAAGATTGCTTTTCTTCTGGCTGAAATAAACTGATTGATTAAGGGCTTATCCAGTAATTTAGACAGTATAGCTTCTATTGCTGAACCCATATCAGCAGCTCAGCACATTTTGTTTTATTTTTTGTTTAAGAAAGAAATAATTTTTGTTAGACGAGTTTTTAAATTGGGAAGAAATGGAAAAACTTTCTGGGTCATGATTTATACTGAGTCTGATGCCCAGTGCCTAGATAAACTTCTGCTTTTGTCAACTTATGGAATTTTATTACTGCAACCTATGAAATTTCTGAATCTAAACTATGCGTTTTGAAATGCATGGTGCAGATATTTGCAACAGAAATCTGGTTCTTCCTGGAAATAACACAAGGACAGGCATGCTTCCATTACTGTGAAATTCCCCTTTGGAGACCTCGAGAAAATGGATCTCTACAAAAAATAAAAGCGAGAAATATAATTTATTAAGAATAACTTTTAGCTGAGGTAAAATTGCTTTACCTCAGTTTACAGTAATCTACAAAAACATGAGGTGGAAGAATGCACCCGAGTCTCATGGTACAGAATATTTTTCCAGTTATTAAAAAAAAATTAATGACAGAAATAGTGTTAGCTAATGGGTGTGTATATGTATATAATCAATGAATTTGTTGTAAATGTGGATTGCATTTCCACTATTCAAATATTTTTTGCTGTTTGACTGTCATTTTCAAACCATAAACTCTAGTCCCAAAGCACATGAAGTCACTTTATTTTCCTGGGCTATAGTTAAATAAAAATACATCTTTAGGGAAAAAAGTGTGTAATGATGAAGAATTTGAGAGGAACTGATGTTGCTAGGCTTCCTTCATGATGGACAAATTAAACAAGACATTGAAGTTGTCTGTACTGCTTTTGTGAATATTTAAAAAAGGGTTTCCATTTATGACATGTGCAAACACCACACTTTTCAGAATGTAAAACATAGCTTAGTTTATCTCATTTTAATAACATAATTAAGAATTGTTTTAATTTTAAAGGTAGTGATATTGAGATAATAAACTTTCAAGTAAAATTCTTTTAAAAAATTACTTTCTTGTAGAAAAGGAGAATTTTGGAGTTCCCTCTATTATGTGCTGGTGTTTAGTGGTCTGAATCAGTCCTCTGCCAGCGGATGTCAAGCCCTGAGCATGCTGAAAGTGATCCTTCACTAACATGGACCTACATAAGATGTGCAGTCAGGAGCCTTGAGAGCTTGTGCATAATAGCCTTAAAAACTGTAGGCTTAGATTGTAAATTCAGTATTAAGAATTGTAAATATAAATATTTTTAATTTGCAAAGCTTAACAGAGTATTTAAAATAAATTTATCAAGTGTATTAATTGCACTTAAATTAGAAAATATAAATAAACACAATTTATAACTGAAAAAAAATTATTAAGATTACAAAACATTAACATTCTATAAATTTGAGATGAGAAACCTAAAGACTAATGGTTGGACTTTGTTGCAGTGGTTATTTTCTCATTAAGGCTTTGAAGAAGAATCATCATTGTGGACTAAATAATACCGAACAAGTTAGATTTGTAATTAGTTGGACAAAGGTATTTTAAGTGAAAAGTTTCTAAGAATTGACTATAGAGTCTTAATATGTTTTTAGTGTGATCAAGAGATCTGGAATTTTACAGTGAAGCTATTGTAAACTAATTTATTGTATTGCGTGATCATGTGCTGTCCTCATAACTACTCCATTGACAGCTTCAGGCATTTAGCTTTTCAGTTAACAATATAAATGTAATTTGGAGTGCCAATAAATACTGGCAAATCCCTGAAAAAGTCAGGTTTTTTCTATAACTCAAATACCCCTCTAATGCTAATGGCTTCTCAAGGTTTTGTGTGAATGCTTTAAAACCAACAGCCTTCTATCAGGCTTCTGCAGTTTTTGTTTAATATAAGCCTCTCAAATATGTATAGGTGTTTTTGTATTGCTATTGCTTTATGAATGTTGTAATTTTTATTACAAATTTTCAGTATGTTAAGAAAATATCACCATTAAAAGGTGGGAAGACAATAAAAAGAGGCTGAGCTAAAAAACAAGAAACTGAATGTCCCTTGACTGGACAATACGCTCTGTGCTGCTTCAGAAATTGTTTCTGAAATAGAGAGATTCATCCTCACCTCACCTCCTGGCTTTCTGTTAATCTTTCCAAAATTTTTGTTGGTATGTGCTTCATGCTGGAGTTGGAAATAGTGTTTTGAGACTTCATCTTTAAATCCTTTTATTTCCTTAGTCTTGAATTGTCTACATTTCTCTTAGTTTTTTTGTGCTCTTTACATCAGAAGAGAAGAAATAGACATCAGGACACATTAAATATGCATTAAATTAAATAAATGCATAGATATTTAAAGACAATAGGTAGTAACATGGTGTAAAACCAGCAGAGACATAATCTTCCATGCTTTTCTTGGCCATCCCAACTACATTTCTAAAAAATATATATGGACACAGGTTTAATTAGCTTATAATTACTTTTGAAGTAAATTTAAGTTAGAAAATATGATATCATCCTTAGCATATTTCAAATATTAGCCAGTAGTTACAATTTATGTAGCTAAGTCGACTCTCAACTTGGTAGCTTTTATTTAATCAATGATTACATAGTTAATGAGGAGGCATCAATTCAGGAAAATAAGTAGCTAATCAAAAGGATATTTGTTTCCACATCTTTTTCATTATGAATTTTATATCAGGGACTTAACAGACCAGAAAAGACAGATGAAGTATCTTCAAGCTTTCCCTTGATGTGTCAACAAAGCTTCATCTACCCTGGGGAGGATAAAAATCACTCAAACCTTGAGCTGATTCATTCATTGTACTATTTTCAGAAAGAAATAACAATTATATAACATCCTTCATGTTCTCAAGCCTAAAATTTCAGATGTATCATTTGCAAAAAAAGACTTCCAATTCACTTAAACAGGTTTAAATCCAGTGTGGTTTTGTTCCATCCCTAGTGCCTATGTAATGTCTACCAGCATTTTTAAAATTATTTGAATAATGAGTACTCTTCCCTATGTAAGGCAATCTGGAAGATTGTCTTCCTACATCTGTTGAGCTGAAATTACGGGTATTAAATTCACATTGTTGGTGGTTTATTGGAATTTTGTTTCAATGCTAGTTTACCTCCTGCACCTGGCTTTGGTGCTTTGTTGTTTTGCTAAACTTGTATACAAAATAACATTGCTGAGGCTATTTTTTTTTGTTGGAGCTAAATGAAGAACTATTTTTCAGACTGTCTCCCTCTTTTTGATATGCGTAGCATTTCATAAAGCTAATGCTTCTTTTTCCTAGTTGCCTATATGGTGCTATCTAAAATTATTTCTTACAGAGGTTTAAATCAAGGTGCTCCAGTCTTTGCACAGTTGCAGAGGGTATGTGGGGACGTGCTTCTGCCATGAGTGAGTGTGAAGTCCTGCAGCAGCATTCCTCCTCTCCTTCTCTTCTCCTCCTCTTCTCATCTTCTCTTCCTCTTCTCCCCTTCTCCTCTTCTCATTTTCTCCTTTGTTTATTCCCTGATAATAAATTTTCATTGCATAAACTGCCCATTTGAGAAGGTGAAGGGAGTAAACTAATAAATTGGCATAAGTTTCATGAAGACCTGTCTTGTATCCAGAAATAAACTCTGTGAATTTGGAAGAGCTGCTCTCAGCCCAGAGGGGAGCAATGCCTGCACTTTGACACTGTAATGGTGCAGAAGGAAATGCAGAATGGTGCAGGGAGGTCACTGTCTCAGGCCCATGCTCTGTTTAAGATCCATAATTTAATTTACCATTTGATTTGTAACTGAGGTGGAGCCTCGAGCAAAGAATTTTTTAATCCTGGTATTTCTTTCACTAGGGTTCAGTGAGCATATTTCTGTCTAATTAAACATATACAGTAAAATTAAGTCTAGAAGTGTCCACGTGTCGAGAATGGAAAGGACATTATTAATTCTGTTTCTCAATAAAATTGTCTTGGGGTATTCTTTTCTAAAGATAAATAAACTTATTTCAAGTTAATTTAATTTAAAATCTTATTTAAAACAGAAAAAAGTACTTTTATTTTTGTATATAACAGCAAAAATATTGTTTTTTTGTTCTTTTAAGACATGGAGAAGAACTAAAATGGTTCAGTTTAGGCTTAAAGATCAAAGTCCATTGAGGTGATGGAAGAGAGTGATCTACCTTTTCTTTCAGTATCTGTAGTAGTCTGCACCATGTATGTTCTAGTCTGAAGTATCATATTTCATTGATTTCACTTTTTGTGTATTTCAGCATGTACTCTTTTTGGTTATTTGTAATTCAGTGTCTACATTTAAAATAAGAAATGCTGTAATTATTAGCCTTTTATCTTTGTGTTTATATTTGTGTTGCCAGGGTTAAAAGCTTTCAGAGGTTCCAGGGTTCAATGCAATCAGTTATTTCTGCATTTCCAGCCTAAAAACACTTTGTGAAAGGCTGTAAAAGCAAATGATCAAGGACTTTTTAGAATGTAGTACT
Source organism: Parus major (assembly GCF_001522545.3). NCBI lineage: Eukaryota > Metazoa > Chordata > Aves > Passeriformes > Paridae > Parus > Parus major. The sequence goes on from NC_031770.1 coordinate 91,423,752, forward strand.
ATTATTAGAAGCCTTGGTCTTGTAGTGATTACTTTGTTAGAGACACCATTTAATAATGAAACTACTAAAACCTGATGGAAAATTCTCTGTCTGAAATCTTTTGGTGTTGACTTTGTATGAGAAAGTACTTTAGGCCAGTAATTTACTTTCTCCACAGAAAACAGGAAATATAGTATCTTCCTCACCACAACCCCCAATTTTTGTGTGGTTAGTCATGTTTCATCAACTATTTAATTCTGCCTACATTGCTTGTAACAAAATAGAAAAGCAACGAGATGTTTCTTGAGTCTCTTGAATTCTCTTAAAGCTGTGACTTTTTATCAGTGATTATAAATCTGCTTGAAAGAAGAAATTATCAAGGAAAACACAGTCTAGTCCCTCAATATTGTAGGAGATATATAAAAATTAATATTGACAAAGACAGCTATTACCTTTGTTCAGAAGAAATTTAATTTACTATGAGAATTTCTTTACTTAAACATATGCAAGCTTATTGGTTGCTTTTATGTCCTTTGGACTACGGGGTTGTTCTCCAAAACACTTTTGCTAAATGACAACCCACAGGTTTTGAATAGGTAGTTGTGTGAAAGAAATGCCTTTTTTGTCTTTATTTATTTATTTATTTTTGTTTATTTACCTCAGAAGACGTTAATGGGTGTGGAAGAGAAATAGGAAAGGGAAAGAGACCATCTGTTCTACTTTCATTGTTTATTTGAATTTTATTTGAAATAACTTCAGAGGATAACCCTATACAATAGGTGGTGTCTTTATAATTTTTCAATAATCAGATATTTAACAGAGGTAGATATAGAATTTAATTATTACCATTTGTTGTGTATATTGAAGGAGAGATGAAAGCTGAAACTGTTCTCCTTCTTTGAAGAATACAAGCATTAGAAAATTACATTTTAAAAGCAAGCAAACTATATTTTTTTTATGTGTCCCAAGTCTTAGGTTTCGTAAATTAAAAATATTAATGTTTCCAATTAAAATTTTAATTGTAATGTCACTTTTTAATGGGAAACCATGCATTGCCATTATATTGATTTTAATGGATAATTTTCCTCTATTTAAAAGAGGATTCCTTTAGGGATGAAAAATACATGTTTGAAAAAGAATAATTTCCTGGTACTGTTTTAATTTCTGATACAGAGAAATTAATATGCTTAAAAAAATAAACACATTTTCTGAAGTGTTTCTTATTAACGGTGTTTTGGGTCAGTTCTCACCATGGAATTTTAATGGAATTTTAAGGATTCATAAAATATCCTGGGCTGGAAGGAATCCACAAGGATCCCTGAAGTTCAATTTTAAAATGTAAGAAAAATGAATACTGACCACTTTTAGACGCTGTTAATTTCAATGTTTTAGATGATTTCAGGATGAGATTGTGTTTTCATAGTACAGTCTTGGAACTAGAAGTCATGTGCTGAGCAGAGATCTGTATTTTTGCTGTTTGTTTTGGATGGTAGTTTAACTGAGCCCAGTAGCTGTGGTAGTTGGTACATTTCTCTCAACATGGAGAAGACAGAGGGTCTTATATGGAGAAGGTCTTACATGCTTATTCTTTATCGTCTTAGGAGTTTGCTGAAAAGTTACTTCAGAGCACATTGTGTTCCAAGGGCTGTGTATGCAGTACTGACTCTGTCTTGGCAAGTAACTCTATAGAATGAGTTCTGTACATAAGAAATTGCAATGCTTGATTAATGCACAGTGATCTTTTTTTTCTCCAAATATGTGAGCTGACTTTCATAAACAAGCTAAATACAAACTGCATTTGTCAACAAAGAATCTTCTAAGCTGCAGATGAACATATTTACAAAACAACAAATTTATTTTATTTATTTATTTATTTATTTATTTATTTTCTTAAAAATGTAAATCGAATGGAAACACTCAAAATGTATTGTAACAAGATACATTTCCTCCTCCCTTTCCATTCATACCTATTGATTGATTTCCCAATTAATGATTTGGGAATTATTAACAATGTACAGTAGAGGAAGTATCATATAATTTTCAATTAATGTAGCAGAGAATAGATAATTAAATATTCTCTAAACACCATAACACAACAATTGAAATAGCATTGAGTTGCTACTGAGCTAAAGCATTTGATTCTAGATAACTGCAAACTGCTTGTGATGGGTTCCACATCACAAAGTGCCCTGAAGTTAGCTGGATACTGTACTCAAACCTTTCTTTTCCAAATTAGCATATTAAATTACACTAAAGACTAAGAGTCCCTCAATTTCTTCAGAATATAATGTAGTGAAATAGAATAATACCAAACTGTAAACAGGGAAAGCATGAAACTTTTGGATGATGATTTATCTTGTGAAAAAATCCACTCCATTTGTTCTTAGCAAGGTGTGTTTCCTTACCATGTATTTCAGCCCAGCAAATTTTCATTAACTTCTTGGATTGAAAAAATATTACTGACTGAAAAAGAAAAACTTTCCTTTCCATCACCTTTGACGTCTGGCCCTGGGTCTTCATCCTGTGACAGGCAGGCATAATGCTTTTCCTGAGATAGCTGTAGCTCCATTCAAAGTGCCTGTATTATCTGGGATTCCCAGCACTGGCCAGCCTGAGCACCCTCAGTCTTTGAGCAGTTTCATTCTGTGACTGTGCATTCATACATTATAAATGTATAGCCTTCTGCTGTACTTCAATTACCCAGTGAGCTGTTTGTAGAATATCCTATATACAGTATTTGTACTGCAATTTAAAAACATATTTTTCACTTCTAATGTTTGTCATGCAACTTTTTTCCCCTTATTCCTGCCTGCTTTTATTACTCTGAAGAAGAAAAAAAAGTTTAGAAAAGGCTAAACAGGATGAACCTGTAACTTGTCATGCATTTTGTCAACTTATTCCTCATCTCCTTGAGCTGATTCTGTGACATCTGAGAAATTCTATTCCCATAAGAGAAATTTTGTCTGTCTTTATGTCATTAGTGTGCATTGAGGATTTGAGTACAAAAGACATGGTTGCAGAACAAAAAGTCAGATTCATTTCAAGCTCTATTAAACACATTGATCCCCTTTCCACCTTCATATTTGATGGAATGAAAAAAGTGAAAGAGATGTCAGTTTAAAGTTTGATGGAATTCCACAAATTGCTCAAACACCAACTTCAACAAGTATGTCAAAATAATGATTAAAAATGTCATTAAGCATTGCTATTCATTATATTGACCTTAGTATTTCTCAGATTTGACAAAGTCTGGCATGGACTCAAAGGCCAATAGTTCTATAAGCTGAGAATTTTTAGTGTTAGAAGACATTGTTTAGAGAAACATCTCTGAAATGGGAATTATGTGACTATTGTTGTATCAAAATCAGCCCCTCTGATCACATAGATTTATACTACTTTAAAGGATATTCTATATGATTTCTCTGGAAATACATTAATCACGCTTTTAGGTTATTCCATTTGGAAAGTAGTGCATTCAGCAAGTGTGTTTAAGGACTGGGTATATATGAAATACATGAGTACCTGTAATACAGGAGAATATTTAAAATTAGACAAAAGTCAGAATACTTCTGCAGTTTTGAGTCCCAGAGGATGAGATTGACTCTTTCTTTTGCCTCCATGTGCACAGTGTTTGGAGACTGGCTGTTACAGAAACACTTTGGTTCTTCACAGAAAACACAGTTCAAGTAACAAAACTCTGGATTAATTTAGAAGCCAAAGACATTGTTTGAATTCATCACAGTGAGACATACTTGCGTCAGAGAGAGATTAATCCAATCTTGCCAACCTGCAAGGCACAAATAAAAGAACACTTGTTAAAAAGTAGATCTCTGCTTATAGAGAAAGATCTGATCTTGTTACTTAGTTTAGAGTCTGAAATGTAAGCCTTGCAGCAAAGCTAAAACCTATTTAAGAACATTTTCACTGAAGAGTTTTCATTGCCGTAACTAGATTTAATAAAATTAAACTATTCTTCAGGCATGGTTGTAAGAGACTCCATGAAAGCAGCTGCACTGGAACTTAAAATCAGTGATTCCTATTAAACGAGCGTTAAATGAGGATGCTATTTCTCTTTGTCTTAATGTTTTGCCACGCTATTTGAAATCAATTAAGGCATCTATCTTGCAATTTAAAGTTTACTAATTAAAATACCATCCTCTATTTGCATCTACTTCTTTCCCAGAAGTGTCAGTTGCTGTAGAAAAGCTTTTATTTTTTTATTTTTTTTCAGGAGAGCTAGAAGTGAAATGATTAGGTAGGGAGAAGCCATATTAATAGAGAATTTATTTGGGCAGGTGAAATCTTTCATAACTGTAAGATTGTACATGCAAACTGTGTGTTTGCATGTACAGTTTTTACACAGGAGAGTTTTCAGAGTAATGTTTCTAATTAAACATAAGAAAATTCTAAAAGAGTGAGAAAGAGGAGCAAGACTTTTCTCAGTGGAATTACCTTGGTATTTTTTTTCTGAAAAAGCTTATGTTGGTATCATTGAACCACTAGGAGCAATTTGGTTTCAACCTGTCAATGCATAATGATTTCAGAAACAAAACACTCTGGTGATGGTAGGTTGGATACTCTAAAACAGTTCTGGAACTAATCGTGTGTGTAATCAACTGTGCAACCAAAGTGATTGCACAGTTACATTGTATTTTAGAAGATACTTTGTGATGAATTGAGGAAAAAAACCCAACCCAACAACTTTGGGAAGAAAAAGAAAATATGCAAATTGCTTTTTTTTTTTTTTTTTGTAATTTCTTTTACATTTGAAATATTTGTTCAGATTTTGAGTCAAACTCGAGGAAGTGGGGACAATCTTACTTTAGTTGGGCTAAATACAAAGAGTACTCTGAGGATCTCTATTGTCCCAGTGTGGGACCAATGCTATTTATTTTTCAGTAAACTGGTGGTGTAAAATTTCCCATGTAAGCCCTATTAAAGGGAAGGATCTATAACAATTTTTCTATATACACTAAAACCTGCAATTGATTATTTTGAAGTTATCTATGAAAGTAGGTATCCAGAATAATCCTGCTGAGAAAGTAGGTAAGTAGATTGACTATGCTCATATTTTGACCTCCCCCTGAGACAGGGTAACTGAGGTTCTTGTATTAACAAGATCCCTTGAGGTGGATTAGAGTGAAATTACATTCAATGACTGGTGCTTACATATATATATATATATATATATATATATGTATCTATATGTCAGTTTAATTTTGGAACAATTTGGCTATAATAGAAAGGAGGTATGTAGCCATTTTGGTTATCATCTGTAAAAATGTAAGAATATAAAAGTATAAAATTTTCACCTTATATATAAATGTATAAGTATATAAAATATCACCATTATATAAGGAAAAGAGACAGAAAAAGGAAGAATAAGAGTAGATAGTGGAGAGGAGACATATCACCACACGTGGATCCAGCAATGAGACTTTATTGTTGTAATTTCAGTGTCAGTTGCTCAAAGTGATGGTTGTGGTCTTGATCTGATGGGAGAAGCCGCAACAACACAAAGTTCAATGGGTTAATACACGTTCATACCCCTGTAGGAACACCCAAGCACCTCTGCTGCAGGGACAGTTTTATACTGTCTGCTGCAACACTGGTGGAAGGACCCAAAAATGAGTCTCAGGGTTCTTTGATGGTTTATGGCTCTTTCTAATGACATGACAGCTCTTTGACCCTGCTTAGCTGAGCCAGCTGTGTCTTCCGATAACTCCGGGCTTACATAATACCACCTCAAGTTTTAGGTGGGAGAAAATTTGCATTATCCCATCTTGCAAGATCTGCTTATCTGCCTTTCCCTTATCTGGCTCAAAACCCAGCCTGTTGGGAAACAAAGGTCAGCTTCTCCTGGTCTTTTTCTGGTGGTGGGTGTGCAGAGCAGAGGTTTTGCCAGCACAGAGCCATAAGCTCTCCTCTTCCCCTTCATTTGGGGGGTGCAAACCTGGCCTCAGCAAAGAAGCCACTTCTTTTGCTAATGGCTGGTTATTTGAGTTGTTAACCTTTAATACTTTAGTCTCCCATTGATCATGATACTTAAAGGGGGAAGAGGCAAGAAAAATAAAGAAACAAAGATAAATGAAAAAAAAAGACAATAAGAAGAAAACAAAAGAAATTATTTTAAAAAGTAAAATAATTTAGGAAAGCCACTGTATGAACCATAAAAGCCTTAGCCTAGTTGTTACAAAACCTTTATTTTCAGTGAGTAATGCTAACTGAAGAAAGACAAAACACCTTAAAAGAAAGTGTCTATAAACTTTGGCTTCAAAGATGGTGAAGCTATATAGATTCGTTTCTTGTTACTTTTTCTTACACTGCAATAAACTCTGAGTTATCCTAAAAGAATTTCAGGAACAGAGGAAGATAAAACTGTCTTTGCATTTCCATGAACTTCAATTACTTAGCTATATGTTTCAACAAAAATTAAAATAGTTTTGTTTGTTTGTGGTTACAAATGTTACTGAGGTTGGGAAGGAGACAAAGTGAAAATTATCAAAATAAGCAGAAGATTTTTTGGGGGGTATGTAACTGAATTTATTAAAAATAACATGAGAAAGGGGAAAAAAAATGTTAATTAAGTAAGAATCTTACTGAGAATTTAGATTCAACCTAGGAGATTAAACTACATTTTTCTGTTTCATGTACTACTGAGTATGGGGGACAAATTCAGGATGATTAATGAGAATGTGTAAATGGAAATTACTTTGAATTTTGCTTACTCATACAGAGTTTAATGGTCCCAGAGTAGGATGGGACAAGATAATTTCTGCCCAATTATGCAAGAAATCTCAGGTCAAGTAAGATGGATTTATAAGTAATTTATTAACATGGGGGTGAAATAATTAGCAGTATGAAATACAACACTCATATTTAGGGGCACGCAGAGAAGTGGTTTTAGTGATGATTGCCCATGAGTCCTACCTAAATTGCATGAAAACAAGTTGAAGGAAAACATAAATACATAGAAAATAAAACCCAATGCAACTTCACTGGAATATGCATAACAACACATTAAACAAGACACTTTGAGAAAGAAATATTCTCAAACCATCATTCTGATGTTGCCTATCTTAAAGGCCAAGAATTGTGTCCATTCCTCTATAATGGCTTCTGGTTTTAACTGTTCAAGTGGACATCATACGCACATGGTAGATCCAGAAAATTTGGCACTTGAGTTGGGTTTGCAGGGACAGGTTTTGGTAAGGGAAACTACAGAGATGGCTTCTGTGAGAAGCTTCCAGCAGAGCCAATGCCAGACAGCTCCAAGACACTCACACTGGAGAAATTCATGGAGAGACTGCAGGCTGAAACAGGGGAAAGATTCCTCTCCCTGAACAGTGGCAGAGAAAACCTGTGGTGAACTGACTATAACTCCCATTCCCATCTCCCTGCACTGTTGAGGGATGAGGAAGGAGAGAGGGATGGAGGGAGGGGTGTGGGGAGGATATTTTTAGGATTTATTTTACTTTTCATTATCCTGCTCTCATTTTGTCAGTAATGAATTCAATTAATATCCCCAAGTTGGGTCTGTTTTGTCCATGATGGAATTTTGGTGAGAAATGTCTCATGGATCTGAACTCATGAACCTTTTTTATATTTTCTCTTCCCTGTCCAGTTGTGGAGGGGTGAAATAGAGTGACTTTGGTGGGTGTCTGGCATCCAGCCAGGGTCAGCCTACTGCAGTACTCTAAGAGGGAATTGTCTTTATGAGGATGTATGACTAGTTAAATTTGCAAAGACTGATCTTGTTTATAGTTTCCAGTAAGGACCTTGGCACAAAATGCATCAGTATGCTATTGAAATGCATTCATGTTACAGAAACCAGGAGGCATATTAAAGCACAAGAATTTTAAAAAAGACACAGAGGAAGAATTACATGACCTTGAAGACTAAACTGATAGAAATGGGATAGTTTTAATAATGAATGTTCAAAATCACATACTTTATTAGTCATAAAGTGAAAACTGAAAACCACCATAGTAAATAAAATATTTGGATTATCAGTCACTAAGGGGTAGGATGAGCTGTACTGTCAGGGATGTGTGAGGATGTCCTATATGGTCTCCAGTTGCCCCTCCACCACATGCTGCGTCTCTGGTAAGTTCTTTATAGTATCCTGTTAGCCCCTGCATCTGAAGTGGTGCTGGATGTCTACATTTAGGTGAATGAACTAACCTTTTAAAGATGTTTTTCTATCCATCTTGTGGCAGATTTGACAGACAATGTGCCTGTGTTGGCAAACCTAGAGCATCCTAACTGGACAGGACCAGTATCTTTCAGTAACCGGATCCTGCCTGTAGTAGCTGAAAAGGTCTGTAGGAATTGGTGACTGAGATAATTGTGTATCATGGAAGTAAAGGCCAAGCACACAGGAAGATACCTACCTGAGGCATTTTATCCACATGGAAAATTTCACCTGGATGATGATAATGTGCCAGCCAGTGAAAAAGCCATGTCACTGAAAAATGCACTGGTAACAATATAAAATGTGTGTTATGTTTCGGTTCTTATGAAGAAGAAAGTCAAATTAGTACAGGTTATTTCTTGATATTTCCAGAAGTTCTAGAATACCACTAAAGTGATCAAGGTAATAGATGTTATCAGAAGATACTGAAAATGTAAACATAAATTATATTTTGTCTCATGCATCAGAAGTAAAAACTCCAAACAAAAATAATCTATTTAACCAAATTTCTGCAACTTAAGAAAAACCTTACATAAGCATATTGTAATTTAAATTTTTGCTAGAAATCTGTGGAAATCACAGAGTCACCAAATAAAATAAGAATTGGAATATTAAAATAATGTCAGAGGAAAAATATAACTACTTTTTGGATGCAAGTTGATTAACTTAAGGAAAGCTGACTATAGATAGTTTCAGAAGCAGCAGACACAAAATGTTTCTCATTATGTTCTGTATTGATCTAAGACAGTTTAACAACCACTGCTGGTTGGAGAACTATGTTTTTCCTTGATAAAATAATTCTATGTCTGTGTCCTTGTATCGACTGCCCTTACAATAACAGTGTTATTAATGCAGAGGTGTTAGTCGATCTCTATACTCACTTCAGACACCCATGTTTAAGAACTGTCTTATACTGTTTTCTGTTGTTCTTTTTCATGATGTAATAATTTATTTTAAAATGAAGGTATTGGCTCCTTAAAAAAAATGACTATACACTGCAGCCAAACCTGCAGCACTCCAGTTTAACGACTTGTAGAGAAGGAGAGGTTTTGATTTTGAGGATTGGGTAGGGATATTTTTTCATTAGATCTAGACAAAACCTTTTCAGACTATTTTTTTACAGTGCATTACACCTATCAGAAGAATTAGTGTATAAATATTATAAATGCTGTTTAGAAATTCATCTTTGCATCATTTTCTTCTGGAAGTACAGCATATACTGTTGTGTTCAGTTTTTTCCAAAAGCAAACTAATTCAGATTGATATTTTCATGATGCTTTTGGCATACAAAGCAGATGTATTCCTAAAACAAATTGTTAAATTATACAATTAACATACATTTATAAATTTAATTATATATATGATAAAATATTTTAAAATGTGGGGAGGAATAAAATCCTAATACTAGCAAAGTAATTTCAGAGATCAATCAGCATGCAGTGGGGTAAGCCTTTTCTCACAGTTCACATGGACAAATACGCTTGATTCCTGCCCCTTAAATTTCTACAGAACAATTATGTTGTTGTTAAGTATTTTCATTTTGATTACAAATGCCAAAAGCATTCTGGATTCTGCAGTAAAGTGACAGATCGGAATGATACAATGAGCAGACAGCTGAAGGGCCATGTGGGACAATTAGTGAATTTGTGCATCACTTACCCAAATTTACAGTTTACATAATGAAACATAGTGTGTGTATTTCACCTTCAAATTCATATCTTCAGTAAGTATAAAAGCATAAATTTAACTTTCCTGTAAAAGGCTTAACTACAGAGGCACATGTGTGGAAATTTTAGAATAAGCATAAGCATTCATATGACTAATAAGTATATTTCAGGTACATTTCCATTTGGATCTTACACTTTCAAGTTTTGGAACTAACATTTATCTGTCCTGTCCTTCTGAAGCTGAGCAGTCATCTCACTCCTTTTTAGCCTCCTATTCTGTCTTTCATCTATTCACCACCCCTTTCACATCATTGAACCAGCTGACTTAACAAAGTTAAACTTGGGCCAGTTGTTTTCAACTTTTATGTAATATCGAATTCATTCCTTCTGAAGTAAAAAAAAATGCACTGTAAATATTCTATGATGTAAAATACAGTATTGTTGCATACTCTCTCTTGATTTATAACTTCAGTGTTTTATAGTCATGACAATCCATCTGCTGTGTTTGCTGATAACTTATTCTTAACTTCTGGACCAAATCCACTGAAATATCTTATTTTTCTATAAATAATTCCCCATCACATCTTTATAATTTGATCAAAAGTTTCAGTGATTAGTACTCCATAGAGAAATGCCACTTCTTTACTGTAAATAGGCAGTTTAATCTTCTAATTTCTCATTACAGACATGGATGGATTGTTTTCCTGTTACCACATATTCATCTCTCTAAACAATTTTTCCTATAAGAAACAAAAAAATGACTGACTTTTGTTCAACATAGGATAAGGACAGTAGCAAACAAATGTCTAAATAATATACTGTACTTTTATTTAAAGGCATTAGAAATGGCTAACATGCTATACTACCTAAATAAATGGGTAAGTTGTCATTGCATACTGTAGTATTAAATGCACATGCTATATGCTTTACCATTACCTGCTGAAGCATCAATGCAGATTGTATAGTTACATGTATATATATACATGAAAAATAATCTTAAAATTCAAGAGATATTAGCCTTAATGGACTGATATTAGCCATTAGTACATTTATGTTTTAGATATGAAACTAAGCTAAATGTTTTTTCTGCATTTTTTTTTCTTAACATATTGAAATGGGGATAGTACAGTCATTTTGATATTGTAAAAGGACAGCCTGTAAGCTTTATATTGAAATAAACGAGACTGAAAATAATCCATCTTGCCACCAATTCTTCTGCTGATTTTTTGTCTGTATGCATAACTATTAATTTGTCAGATATCCATGTGCTGTCTGAAAGACAAGCGAGCATAAAATACTGATCAGATATTTGCCCTCCTACCAGTTTCACAAAAGAAAAAGATGACATATAAACAAGAATGAAAATGCTCTAGTAAAATTATTTATAGCACAGTGTAATTCTGTCACATTATTTCATCTTTGTTGGCTTTAAAACATTCTGACATTTCCTAATTAATGTTATTATATATGCTAATTCTTGGTAAGAGGGGTCTAAAAAGCACAGCTGAGAACATTCTTTCTTGTTTGCATAATTACTCTGAGCAGCTGTATACCTTATTTTTTCAATATAAAGCATTAAATACAAGTTAAGCCAAATAAAGATTCACTAGTATAATTTCCAATCAGTATATGATTGGAATTATCATATATTTAAATTACATAAAAATACATTTATTTTCTTAAGAAATTTGAATTGGTGTGTCTCTATCATACACAAAACTTGAAATGTATGTCATCCATATACAAAAAAATCTGTCAATCTGTTTAGTTTCCCTTTTGTTATGCTATGTGGTGTCTTCAAGATAAAACTTCAATGACATTCAGTGTAACAAAACATTGCTGTCACTGATTTTGGTTTAGGTAAGTTTATGTATCCTGCAACTTTTTTTTTTTTCCTGGTGGCTTCTGTTGAACCACATTTAGTACATCCAGATGTGGTCCTGGGGAACATTTTAGTTTAGTTTAGAGGTGTACCACACAGTGTTGGGTTGAGGGGATTGCAGTCAATAATCTTGGAGGTCTTTTCCAACCTTAATGATTTCATGACAGTGTATGAGACATAAATATGTGCTGTATATATGTCATGTGTATATGTAATATGTAAATGACATTTTAAGCATTTTTCCTGGACAGGCTGACATAAACAAGGTTATCTATGCTAGGAAACAATCTTTTGCAGAATTCTTGGTTACTTTTTAATGAGAAACATTAATCAGGAGAGCCCTGTAGTAACACAGCAGTGTTTGTTTCTGTGGCATGGTTATGTTTGTGGGGGTGCTGTGCCATACATGCCTCCTACCTGCTGCAAAAGGACTTTCTGCCTCTGGTCACTGACTGAGGTGGCTGAGGAGCCCACTGAAGGCACCTTCAGGGACTGCTGTAATGACATAGAAGGGAATGTGCCAGCCTCTGCTTCCCTTGCCACTCCCATCTCCATTGCCAAGTCAGAGCCTTCTGTTCCTGTTACTGGCAATAATACTGATTTTGCAGAATTCCTTGTTTAAAATACTAATTATAAAAGGAAATTGCATTTATAATTTATGCTGATTACTTGGCAGTCAAAAAAAAAAAGTGTTGCCCCAGAAGTTCTCAGAAATACCTCAAGCCTTCTCAGCAGTTTGAAGATGAATGTGTAAACATGGAATATCCTGAGCATTAACCTACACCTTTCTGACTATTTTAGGATCTAGAGTTTCCTTTCCCGTGAAATTAACTTCCAATGTATAAATTTTCCAGCTTAGATAGATTTTTAGTTTTTTTCTCCCTGCATTACAGTCTGTTGCATTGCCTTACTATTCTATATGGCATGCCTTTGGCTAGCTCTAGGAAGTATCACAGCTTCTCTCTCTATTAGTTCCATGATACCAGCTACAATAGCAGATTTTGGCTAAAATAATTTTGTATTCTTTTTTCAGGGAACACGCAAGTAAATTGATCAATTGATGTCTGGCAGTAATGAAATGTCTGCATTTTAGGCATTCATATATTCTGTATACATATTACACATGATCTATTTAAGGCTGACTTCAGAATAACTGTAAACCGCACTGTATTTATGTATATTTTGTAGTCAAACACTGTGCAGTTTGTCCCTCCTCTTTCTGATGTTACATATGTTCTAAGTAAAGCAGCCTCTGTGTCCAGACCTGCAAGATGCTGAGCACTTTCAATTCCCAGTGAAGTCTGCAGCTGAGAACAGATCATGTCTTACAATATTTACATGCCAAGGTGTAAGTCCCTCGTGAGCCTTACGCAGAATGTCTGTGCACACAAATTGAAATGTGCTTGCCATGTGCACTTCCCCATGGGACAACTCCCCTGTGCCCTCCCTTCTCCGGGTGCTCCCCGCAGCCCAGCCCTGCGGGCACAGCGGTCACAGGTGACCCATGCAGGTGACCTGGTGATTCCATTGCCACTCCATTGACCGCAGTCACCTTGAGCATGACCTTAATATGATCTCTGAAATATTTTAAGAGTTTGTCAGGTGCAAATGTGATGAACACAAAATGTTAATGAAAGAGTTCAACACCATTAAATCTGCTTATATTTAAAAAAAATGTGGGATGTAATTTGTGGCAGATGCATTTTATGTAAGTCTTCCATACAAATTTTGAGCAATCTAAGATTCATGTGATAGCAGTTCTACAAAAATACTTTATTAGAAAATATGTAGTTATAAGCAACTTAATTTCAGTGTGATCTGCTTTAATCAGCAGTTACCATTTTCTTCAGTGTTTGTAGCCTTCGCAACATACTTTTCAATAATAAGATTTCATATCTGTTAAAAATAAATTTTATGTATTCTATTTGATATCTTCTTAATGTTTCAAAATCTTTCCTGCTTGTTGTTCATGGAGCTGGAGTATGAATAATATTCTTTACGAAGGCAATATTTTTTCCCTTTGTGTGAATTGCCTAAGAATTGCTCTCAGTTTAAATGTATATATTGATCAAATGTAAATATGAGCAAAATATGAAAAGTTTCCAGGTAATGGATGGATGTTGAGAGGTTCATTTCAGCTTTGCATCACATATGATGGTTCTCTGAAAGCAGACGTTCTGCCATTGTACCCTCCTCCCCATCATCAAATACATGAAAAATAACAAAGCAGGACAGATTAGTAAATTACCAATAATCACTGGGTAAATTATTAATATTCACTGGTGTAAGCTCAGAGATTATTAAGCAAAAAATAGTTAAAATTACGTAAATTAAAAATAGGAGGGAGAAAAGTCCAGAGGCTTTGGGAGTGGTTACAACAGAGAAAGGCAGGGACTGGGCAAGTGGCAAAAAAAAGGGCAAAAATAGACCTGTGGAACTAGGGAGGGAGAAAGACGAACCAAGACTATATGACCATGACACTAGAGCAAAAAGCTGGTTTATTTCTCGTTAAGGGATTGTGTCTTACTTCAGATAACACAGCTTAAATCTTTTTATGATTCCTACCTTGTTACTTTCCCAATTCATATGGCTTGCTTAAGGGTCAATGCCTAAAAAGTCACTCATCTTGCAATAATTGAGACCAGACTATGGACTTTGGTAGGTATTTTACCCAAATGGTGTTGTCTCCAAAAGCAATGGAAAAAATGTGAGAGAATAGCTGAAATACTTTAAAAAAAGTTAAACTAGGTGCATGTTTTTAATAACTTAGTACTTTATATGTGGATGCATGTGTACTGGTGTAGGTACGGGGATGTGTGTGGCTATCCATAATGAATAACTTGATTTCTGTCATTTACATGCATCACTTTGCCCTGGAAAGGTGAGGTGTGACTTAAAGACATTTTAATTTGTGTTGTGGCTTCACCTAAGAAAGGCAGCAGGGAATCAATTGAGCTAATTTTTTGACTGGAGGAAGTAGTTGAGATCTCTGTCATTCCAGACTGCAGCATATTTTACTTAGCACATTTATCTGAATTTAACTTAATGAATAAATGAAAAGCATGCCATTTGTAATTTTTTTTTTTTTTTGAATTATAGATAATTCATCCAATATTTGATCTTCACAGATTTCAACACTATTAAACAAATTTTCTTCATTCTTAACTCTTATTTTTGGTTTAGATGCTCTTTTTCTATGTTATACAATACTCTATGCAAATTCTAAGATTCCATGTATTTCCTTTGATAAATTTCAAGTATCAGATAGTGCATTAAGGAATGTCAGCAAACAGTCAGTTCTTCATGTCTTTTCAAAAGCATCCTATATAGTTTTATACCTGTATAGACTAAAGAACTTACATGTTTATATTGCAGAGGGAGAAGATACAAAACTGTTAGATAATGACAGTAAGATGTTGAAGTCAATGGGATTTGTTTATGATAATGCAATTAGAGTTAAACCCATGATTTTGAAAAATCCTGTCTTTCAGCTTTATTTTTTAATAAAGGTATTGTTTTTAAATAAATATTTTTTACCAACAAGGACAAATCCTTGTCAACTGTTGCTTTTTTTCCTGATTGTTATTTCTGTGATGTGGTACCACTCATGTTTTTCTCACTTGTCAGACAAAAAAAAAGTGAAATAGCATTGTCTTTACCACAGTAACAGAAGATCTAGTTTCAAATGGTTTTCCTTTTCATAATTACTGAGCCTTTGTTTTTCACTATCTTTTATGATAAAATGTATTTTTGCTTAGTATGACTTGCACAGGTGGTTTTTTAGTTCTTGCTTTCATCTTCTGTGTATTATTTATGAACAACAGTGATTCCTCTATGTTTCCTTTACTACTGGCAGTCTTTCTACCAATAGACTCAGCAAGTGGCAATCCTTCCTTAGATGTTTCAGTTTAGTATTGCTCTTTTGGAAATAAACCAAAAATTTTCATGTTGGAAGTAGACTTTCCAACATGAAAATTCTGTTAATGATTGATGGCATTTATCTAAAACTGCCAGCATACCTCTAAGTGAGACTCTGTGGAGCTTCACCAAGGAAGAAAGGAAATATTTCCAAAAGTAAGGTGGGTAATTGGATGGGTTGGAGAAGGGGAAGTAGGAAGAAGTAATTTACCACAGTAAGTGGAGTTTTCTGGAGAGATAACATATTTCTGACATATTCCACCTTGATCTGGTTGTCTCTCTCCAGCCAGTACTTTCCAGTGCAGGAGTAGCAGGGTCGAGCAGACCAGACTGCCGTACTGGGATTTACGCATCCCCCAAAACCAGGAACTGGAGGCTACTTGGAGCCAGCAGCCAGAGCAGCCCGGACATGACTGAGCTGTTGTTCACAATCTGTGTCATGTGCCAGTTTGGGTCTATTTCTGGGGGTTTAATTTTTTTCTCAGTCTATTACTGAATGAAGTGTTTCTTATCTCAGTGTCCATTGTCCTCATACTTTCTCATGTCAGCTACCTTCTACAGCAATATTTTTAGCTCATAATTCTGTTTTTACTTATTTCAGGAAAAGGTAGAACATCCCCTGGGATTGCAGTTAATAGCTTCAAGAAAGATCTATATAGACAAGGTCATACACTGTGAGAAACTTAATAGTAATAACAAATGTATCAATCCTGCCAAGCTCAGAACTATTCACTAATTCTTGGAACTAATTGTATCCCTCTAGGAAGAGTGCTGGACAGGAATTAAGCAAAACAGCTGAGGTGATATTCACTATTACCACTGTCTGTATTTTAACACTCAGCTTCTCTAGTGAGATTCACAAGACTAACTCCTGATACTTGGAACAGGCTGGTAGAAAATTTTGACTTTAGGCTGAATCTCAGACTGGTGCTGCACTCCAGATGTCAAATTCAGTGAAAAGTCAAGGATCGGGACAAACTGGAGCCTACACTTGTGGCTTCTACATAATTCAGTTAGTTTTTATGCCTGTAGCTGGTCTCTTGTGGGAAACAGAAGTGCATAATCAAAGGCATTTATGTCCAGATCCACGTAGGTTCAGCATGGTCTGAGAAGTCTGATCAAAGCAGTCTCTGTGGTAGGTATCACTTTCTTGAAGTTGGGTTAGGCAGGGCTTTGAAACAGGTACCTAAACAGTCTGAAAGCTGAAAATAATACAGAATGTTTCCAGTACTTTAAATTCAACTGTTCAGGGAGAGTTTTTGTCTCAAACATTCAACACAGAGAGTATCTCAGATTAAAGGTTTTGAATCACGTTCCTGAAAGTAAGCAAATAAAATTCCATGCAGACAAGACTTGCAGTAACTAAGTGGTTCACCAAGTGCTTGACTGGCATTTCTTAATGCAAATCTCTGTGTAAGATCTTGGGATATAATGCCATCTACTGGCATTTTATTTGCTATCTATGTATGTTGCTTAGAAATATGGAAGACCTCTGAGCTTGCTGGAGTGACTACTTCAGCATCACAGGGATGATTCAGTCTTCTGAAAATGACACTAACAGGCTGATTTATTTGCTGACACATGGCTGTGAGGAGGCTGATGCTCCAGAAGGTCACAGGGCTCCAAAGGTCTCCATGTTACTGCTGAAAAATCCATGTGGACGTTTTGAATAGCCTAGAATATATAAAATGTCCTTTAATGCTTAAAGATATCTAGGAAATGGAAATGAGACCTAGATCTTCTCTAGATGCAAATAGAATCTAAAGCACCTCTTCATAGACCACCTGCCTGCAGAAAACTCCTTTTAGTTACCCAAATCTGGAACTGAGCCAAGGACATTTCCTTCTAACAGCTGTGTGGGGACACTGGGGCAAATACCTCCTCTCTGTCTCCTTTCACACAGAGGAAGCCAAGTTAACTAATTTTGGCAAGCATCAAACTTTAATATGCCTATGGTCAGCAAAAAGTAAAATATCCTACAGCTCAAACATTTCTAGCATACTTAAATGTTAAGGTAGACAAAGACTGAATGATATAATTAATATTAAAGTGCTCAATTACACAGAACAATTTAATGACAATTTACTAATATCTACTTTGGCTTCAGTATTATTAAATGTATTTTGCTATTAACTTTTATTATTTTTAAATATGGGTTTTATAAGGTATTTTTGGTTACTGGTGAAATTACGCATGAGGAGACAGATGTGTTGCAAAAGCTTCCAGTACAGGATAAGTTGGCTGCCTGTAGCAGATATTGGATATTTTTTAGTATGTACAAAAGATACACAGTAAATGATCTTTGGTCCATCTAATAGGAAGAAAATTACATTAAAATAATATATCTCTCAAAGACTGGAGCATTAATTACAATTTTACAGATCTGTAAGAGAATAATTACAAGTAAATGAAGGCTATGTCTAGAATTTCAAATAGCATCTTCTGTGGTTTTACATTTTAAAGTTAGATGCATCTCACATACCTAATTTATGTCTGATTCTGTCTTTGGATATTTCTCAAGGATACAGCATCAGCCCCTTAGCACATTCATTGATCAGATCCAGATTGCAATGTTGGCATTTCTTTATGTAGTAAATCCCAACTTTGACAAAAAAATTGCAAGTTAGAAATGTTTTTAAAATTAGAGTGTCGAAATCCTTAATAAACTCATTTAACTATAACGTTTAAAAAAAAAAAAAGAAAAAAACAAACAAACAAAAAAACAAACAAAACCCCCAATGACAACACCACTTCAAAAACCCCGAACAACAACAACACCACCACCCCCAATCCTCCCCCCCCCAAAAAAAACAAACCCAAAAGTACCAAAACCCAAACCATATTTTCTTTACTGAAAAGAACATATTGCATTTATACTGGGCTTTCCAGTGGCCATTGCTCGCCACTGGACAAAAGACTTTTTTTGTGCCTTTTTCTCGAAATCATGTTGACCAAGTAGGATTTTCAGAACAGCCTTTAAGAAGGCTTATTTGTAGAAATATTCATTTTACCTTCACAGTAGGTCAGCTTCATACTGTTAGTTGTTCTATATCTGAAAGTTATGCTCTCTATGTAGGTCTGTCCAGAGGTTTCAGAATTGCTTAGCTATTTCATTCAAAGCCTGTCTTGTAAATGTCTAAAGAGACTGTGGAGAAGCAACTCAAAAATGAATCCTATTTTTGGCTGTACTAGGTTATAGCCTTGCTTTATGCCTATTCTTAACCAAATAAACTTGACTTCTTCATAAATTCACAAAATTT
Organism: Parus major; assembly: GCF_001522545.3. Lineage (NCBI taxonomy): Eukaryota > Metazoa > Chordata > Aves > Passeriformes > Paridae > Parus > Parus major. The sequence goes on from NC_031770.1 coordinate 91,442,652, forward strand.
TATCAGAAAAGGTTGAAAGTGTCCCTACATCAAAACAGTTAAAATATTCTGGAGGAGATTGTACATGTAGGTTTCCATCAGGCACGAAAGAAAATTTATTCAGATTTGCTGCATCACAGTGTTGTTGCACAAATGTAGCCATGACTTCCTGCTCCCATGCTTTGAAGGAAAGCTGTGGCTCTAACGAGTTCCTACACAAAGCAGGACCTAAATGATAGAACAATGAGCTTTTGGACCATTAGTGAATTATCTGGGTGCCAAATTGGTAATTGGTTTTCAGGACTGAAGGCACATGCAGAAGAAGAATGTAGGGTGAACACTCAAGTAAAATTAAACAATTAATGAAATATATAATTAAGAACCTTTTTAGCACTTCAATGGTCAGCATTAGCTTACACAAATTTTTAATAAAAGAATGTGGGCGCTGGGTATTTAAATTCCACTGAAGTCACACTTTGGGTGCTTCATTCCTTTTTCTTGTTTTTTAATCAGGCTTCAAATTTATGTAGCTGTCCTACTAATGCAATCTTTCAGAAGAGAAAGTTCACCTAGGGCTTTCTAAATCTTACATGAGTATCATTACTCCTTAAACATCCTTTCTTAGTCGTGAATATGCAATTTTGCTTGAAGTTTTATGTGTCAGGACAATCATTTATTTGAACTGATGTTTTCAGTCTGGCACATCCTTCTCTGTCTTTCTTCTTGGGAAAATTAGCATAATGTCTTTGAAAGATATCCAATAGAATCCTTAATTTATGTAGTGTCTTCATCTTCTGTTCAGTTTTAAAAGCTTATTGCAGTGTTAGAAGCAGTATAAAATAATATAAATGTTACTTAATCTCTATTAGTATGAAACTGGTAGGATTAAATAGATATGTAATCTTTTTATATATTTTTATTTACTTACTATTTTTGCATGTCTGAATCATTATATATATACAGGTCTTTTAGTCTGTTTTTTGTGCCTTTTTAATCTAGAAATAGCTTATTGAAGTAGTTACATATTGAATGAATCTCAGTTCTAGATATAAATTATGTCTATAATATAAACAAATAACTAAATTGGTACTTTTGTCTGGAAACATTTGTCTTTAAACCATGGTTTCAATAGCTCATTTTAATTGTGAAATAGCATAAAATTGATTTTGAAAAATTTCTTAACTTATTCTAATGAATAAGCAGCATCAAATTAAAATCCATATTAAAAAACCCAAACGTGATTCTCTGACATATTCTCTTCCAAAAGAAAAAAATACATTTCCTCCCCAAAATACCCTGAGTATGTAATATATAGCGTCCTTAATGAAAAGAGCAAGGAAAAATGTAATACACCCTTCCACTGACTCCAAAAAATACTGAAAATCATATTAATGTACATTCAAGTAATTTGAAGATAAAATAAATGGAATACTTTCACATAACAAATGAGTAAGCTTGGAGAGAAAAGCCATTTTAGTGTGGAAATTGGACGACAGAGAACAGACATAATAGAAGTTGGTAAAACTGTGAACTAACAAAAAGTTGGGGAATGGGGAGCAGACAAGGGCGAGAGGGAAGAAGTGGTAAAGAACTGAAATGTAAGCAGGAGTTACAGAAAAAAAAACTACAGTTTTTATTATCAAGGCAGAACCTACACTTCTGCTGAATCACTAGGATAGTATTTTCTTTTTTTCTCCTAAAAGAGGTCATCTCCTAAGTTATAAGTGTTAATGTACAAGTTTGAGTTTTTTCTTTTTAAAATTAGGTTTGATAGCACTGTGTCACTTTCAGAACCATAAATAATTGTTTTTTATCTCAAATTATCCCTAAGATTTGAGAAGCCTATTTTTATCTCTAGGTGTTAATGCTTTTTCTTTCAATGTTTATGGATGAGCATTTGGGGAGTGAAGATTAGAAAGTTTCTCTCCACTCATTCTGACAGACACTCTCTTTGGATTTTGCAAAACATTATATCTGTGTGTAAGTAGACTTGGTATCAGACCACAAATAACATGTCCGTTCATTTTTGTGATTAAATAAATTCCTGAAAGTATTGCCACACAAGGCACAGATTTGGCCCCTCTAAAATTCTGGCTATAATTCCCTTTCTGTAATGAGCCTTTTCTTCCTGACTGAATGGAGTGGTACCACCTGCCCTACACATTTTATCATGGCTGTTAGCCTTATGGTTTACATTTAAAAAACCACGGAATGGTAGAAAGACTGATGCAGTGCTTAGGGGAAGCAGGGTTCAGCTGACATGAAGACAGATTGCGTTACAGCAGGCTTGTGAGAAATTCCAACAGATAACTTGGAGTGACTATATATATATATATATATATATATATATATTTGTGACAGAGGGTTGCTCCTTCAGGCTATTCTGCATCTGCCAATCACCATGCAAAATAAACTCTGCCATGAAAGTGGAAATCCAACAGAGTTGACCAAAATCATAGAAAAATAAAAGCATCTAAAAGTGCAACTTATATCTACTTATCTGCTTTATCCATTTAAATTTAATCTTTGTTGTTTTTTTTTTGTTTGGTTGTTTGTTTTTTTTTTTCTCCTCCCATTTTTATAATGGTTAGGTCAGGTTATTCATGACCTAAGCCTATAGTTTGGGAACTATATTTAGTTCCCAAATGCAGAATCCCAAAATACGACAAATTTAGGTCTTTCTATATGCTGTCACCTGCATTAACTATAATGCTGTCTGAAAATAAATTATCTCTGGAAATTTTATACACACAAATGTATAACTCTTTGAACTTTTCTATAAATAAGGGCATTCCTCAGACAAAAAGGCAGAGGTATTTGTTTTTACATGTCTGTTTACTGATTTTTGCTATCACTATGTAGATATCACTGGGAATGATCCAGTCACTAAAAGATTTTATTCACATTGTTAATTCCTCCTGTGACTGCAGACTAAACAAGATGAACAGAAATAGTCATAAAAGTGAGCAGAATGTTCTTCATAAATGTTAAATATCTTCTGACTATATTGACTGTTCATAATTCTGAGAAATATTAATAATTAGAAGTAAAGTTTAGGCATCTAATTCAAATATTTAAATTTAAAATATTTACATTTTTACTTCTGTTTCCCTCATTGTCAAAACAGGGAAATTCCCAGGTTCTGAATCACTGTCAGTAACAGACACTATAAGTTAGGTGTTAAAAAAGAGTAAGAGGAATACTTCCTTTATTTTATAAATAACATTTAAACATTATGTTGTAATATTTTCTCAAATTATCTAAATAAGTTTTATGCACAAAATGTGAAATAAATGAGAATGCCAGCTTCTGAAATCAAAATAGTTACTAAAAAAACCCATTTGAACTCAAATCACTTTCACTAACAGGAGTAAAACCACCTTCTACATCACACTATTTTGAATAATTTACTTTTTATTTTTTATTTTTACTCACATCTGATTTATCTATGAGAACTCATTATTTCCTAGTGTTCATCAATGACCACATAGAATTGAGTATTATTATAATCTTACTTGGATTGACCACAGAAACATATTGACTACAGAGACATCTTGAACATACATATCGGACATTAATCCCTTTGTTTTTACACAGAACACTACACATATAAATATTAAAAGTAAATAATAAATACAGTTTAAAAAAACAAGAGTGCAAACATTTTAAAATGTAAAATGTAAAATGTAATGATTATTTTTTAGCTACTGTACTAGTTGAAAAAAAAGCAAGAAAATTACATTAATCTTTAATTTTTGCTCCATTTCATTTATCCAGGCCATTTTGGAAATCAATAACATTTTCAAAATGTTATTGTTTTCCAAAAACATTTGGAAAACAATAATTTAAAAAGATTATAAGAATTCCACCTATCATTAAATATATTATAGGACATTTCCTATGTTACAGCTCTCTCATTAGACTGAATTTATTTGAATTATTAACGATTACTATAAGAAATGTCAGGAACAAGTATCAGAAATAAAAATATACCTAAAAATTCTGAAAATAAAGTGGCTAGTATAGTTACTTCCCTTTGAAAGGGTACTTCTCATAGAAAAGGGAATGTTGAATCTTGCTTCCTTTGAACTGCAGGTGAGTGTTCACCATAGCAACCTCCAAACGTGGTCAAAGAGACATTTGAAAACATCTCAAGCCTTAATCTCCCTAGTCTATATCTTTTATTTGGCGTATATTTGACTTCACTTGAAAGGAATGAAAAAGGACTTGGCTTGTGTAATGATATGCATCAGATGACAGTAGACAACAAGCTTGTGGAAAAACAGGTTTCAAATAGGGCCTGATATTTAGTGTGAATGGTATTAAAATAGAAGCAAAGTGCATTTCTTTTTAATCTCGTATTTTATGTGTTTTAGGAAGAGATGGGACAGTGACAACATATGTATGTAAACAGCTGGTTAGTGAGCTCTTAACCTATGTCAGCTTCTTCAGATTGCTTTTTTGCTGATGGTCTGTAATTCAGAAGAATTTCTCCCAGCAATGTGTAAGAAAAGTACGGGGAAAAAATTCTCTGAAGTAAAAACAATAACGACAGTAAAATAGAAAACAAAACTATGCGAATGTTATTAAAGTAAATGTCTCTTTGCAGATAGAGTACCTCCCAGAAGTGATTTGTTTTGCACTGCTATTCAATGTGGAAAAAAGGTTTACAGAAAATTTTTGTAACAGCTGTAATAATCAAGGAAATCAGAGGTAGAATAACTGCATCATGTTTTTTGTATGTTCAATTTACTTCATGCAGACCAGAGCTATTTATTTTTTATTCTTAAAGGAATTTCATACATTAAAGTATGTAAGTAGTTGAAGTATCCTAAAATCCAGTAAAAGGCAGCAATCATAAAGGACAGCAAGAATTATTAATTTCTCCAGTTTATGACTTGAATGTCTGGCTCTGGCTTAGTCTGCCTGCTTGATCATGTCAAATCTCCAGGGTAGAACAGGCCCTCTCGGGAGGTGAACTGGGATTAGCACTGAGTTGCCTGTGATGCTCTCTGTGCTCCCCTGTGCAGTGTGTTACAGTGCAGTTAGTGTCTGTTCTCTAGCTAGAATCTAAGGGAGAAGAAGAAAGTGGGGAATGTAGAGGTGTGCAAAAAGATAAACAGCAGGGAACAGGGCAAAGATGAACATTAGAAGATGAGCTTATTCATTCCATGATAAGCTCTTGGAAGTGGACAAAAGTCTAGGTATGGCAGGAAAAGCAACAGCACCAACACTCAGGAGTGGTGTAATATATAGATATTTGTCAGCTATTTTCAGGCTTTTATATGCTCATGAGCTCTTCATCTAGGCTACTGATAATCTCCACAGGTTGTAAAAACGGAGTATTTGCTGATGGTACATCAGCTGCTGACCCTTTGCAAGCCATTATCCTCAATGAAAATAATTGCAGACACAATTAGAAATAAGCTGTTGAATTGACTGCATGGAACCAGTTCACATAGAATCATTGTCATAACTCACTTAGGATACCAATTTATATCAAGAGTTGAAGTATCAGCTCTTTGTACATGTCTTTGATGCCCCATGGTACCTGGAATGGTGATGTCTGTGTTTAATCAGCTGAATCCCGCCCAAGGTGTCTACTTCAAATTGAGCTGAATGTTTTTCCAGAGTAGTCTACATAAATCATCATTTACTAAAAAGGAAGTTTAGAAGCTGACTCACCTACAACAGGTTACAGAAATTTAGGTTTCATAATCTGAAATTAAAGTCCATCCTTAGTCTTCTGTGGCATATAAGGTAAATTTTATCATTGATTTAGGTAGCTATGATCTTCTCCTTTGTCTAGAAATAAATAAAACTGCTGCTTCATTATGGAGTGTACTGAGAAAAGGATATTTCTGTGACTGTAAAACAGGGGACAGCTCCTCTGTGTATGTGAATTTATCAATAATAATTATGAAAGTATGTTAACAGACTAGAAAGCTCAGCAACTGCAATCAGAAATCACAATTCAGTTGAAAATACTGAACACTATCAATCTGTCTTGCTGTCATTGGAATTTATTTGGTGCAATGACACTACTAAAGTGATTAAGTTATAAAATATGAGAGGGTTGTAGGCTTTTTTGTAGTAAGCATCCAGTAAGTTTGTGTCATTGCTTACTAATAAAGTCAGAACAGTTCCAGCTTTCAGGATGTGTACTTACTCCATTTCTGAGCTTTAAGCAGTGAATGCCTTTACATTTAGTTTTGTATTCATGGCTATGGAGCAGTTGGATGTGTCCTGTAGCACAACACAGAGTAAGCCATTCCAGGTGAAAAGCTTACAGATACAAAGCAGTCTGGGTTTGAGGACTGAGATTTAAAATAGGGCAAGTCCAGTGACAAATACAGAGCTTTTTTTGAACAATAAGATGTGTTCTGAGAACCATAATTGAAGTGGTTGTCAATTCTCAGAATATAATGGGGTTTTTTTTAGGATCCTAGTCTGTTTTACATTGCTTTTAGGTAATAGATTGCTTAGACTGTGATGTTTTTTCTTAGTTTCCATAAAAATGAAAGTTGTTGCTGAAAACAAGACATTGAAGGCTCACAGCAAAGAGTTAGGTTATAGTTTAAGGGTTGTATGTTCATTGCCATACACACACACCAATGGTAACTAAATCTCCAATTATTTTAAGAATTTAAAAAAGAGGAGGTGAGAAAGCCATTCTAAACAGTTTAATCTATTATTTAATGCAATGAATACATTGAGTTTTATTTAATACTGTTCAAAAGAGTATACTCATTAAACTTTCCTACTTTGAGAATTACAATGGCATTGTCAATTTATTAATCATGAGGGTTTTTTTTAGTTTTACTTTTCTGTAATGAAGAATGTGGATAATATTTAAAACTTCTGAATTTTTTTGTGGAACTGTTCAAGTATTTAGTTCTCTTGACAATGTTTTCAATCTACTTATCAAGTGGTCTAAAGATTTTTTATATGAAATTAGTAATTTTGATGTTTTACTGTTTACTTATGGAATAATATGAATAATAGTAGGACAGTTTCCTGTTTACTGGTTATGATGGAATGAATAGGCTGCATAGAGCAAAATATTACCAGGGGGTTGAGGAAGATGGTCCTTCCCTTGAAACCAGCAATGGTGGTGCCACACCTGGAGCACTGTGTTCAGGTCTGGGCCCCTCAGCACCAGCATGTCAGACACATGGACATGCTGGAGAGAGCCAGCAAAAAATTTAAGGGACTGGAACATCATTCCTATGAGGACAGGGTAAGAGAGCTCTGTATGGAATTATACGTGTAATTCCAAAAATGATTGCTATAAACATATATGTACACCATACCCACCCAAAAAACCTTCATCATTCCACATTTATGTATAGCAAGATAATAAAAAGTTGATTTTACTATGGCTTTGGACCAAGCAGGCACAGAATGAGAAAATTACTGTTATACTATCTTCAGATAACTAATCCTAGCCTTTCCTTGTTGTACAGTGGAGGATTCCTTCAGAAAACAGAGAAACTAGATGATCAGATAACCTTCTGAATGACTGCAGGTAGAACTCTCCATTCTCTAGATGTAAACTCAGAGAAGAATTCATCTAAATCAGACATTTCAATTAGGTATCTGCCTTTAAAGTAAATGATTTTTTTCTCCCAAAATTTATTCCGAAATACTGGCTGTTAAAAAGTGACAATGTGACTGTTTGCTCTTTTGCATATGAACTGCAGTTAATTTTCATACTGTGATTTACAAAAAGATGATTTATACTATTTAGTAAATAAATGGAAAAATAGATGTGAATGGAAATAATTGTGAATACAGCATTTGTAGCTAAACTTTTGCATGCACAAGGATTACAGCATATTTATGGACCAAGTTAAAACATACTGACTACTGTCAGGTGACTTACATGATAAAAAGTAGTACAGAAGACTATGTTCAAAATAATGTTTATACCATTTAACTTATTTTTCATAAAAGCAAGCAAGTCTCCAGTATCCAATTATATCTGCAGTGTTAGAGGATAATCTCAAGTAAAATCAGTGTCCATTTAAACTGTGAAATGACTGGCAGTTAGATGTTCATGGGGATTGCTACATGGATCTGTTAACAGGCATATTATATGAGATTAAAATGTCAGTGTCTCCCACTTACTGTAATGGAAAGCATCACAAAAAGTTTTAAAAATATCAGGCTTATGCTATGTTAAAAAAAAAATAAGGATAAAAATAATAGTCCCTAGTCTACACAATGAAGGCAAAAGATTGGAAGTTTACTATAAAGAATTATGACAATACTTTGCCTTTATCTATTGAGCAGAAATATATTCTATCATTCTATGCACCAACTTCAAATTCTTCTAAGCATATATTATGAACAAAATTTTATTTTCTCTCATTTCATACCATTTTTTAAATTTATTGTAATTTTGCAAGAGGAGATTAAATGTGTTCTCAGCATAAACCTTGGCAAATTAAAAAAAAAAAAAAAAAATACTTTTTTTTCACAAGGCTGTTAAAAATAGGCTTTATTTGTGAAAATTTTACCAGAGAGATTCGTTCCATATGAATAGTTCATCTCATTGATGTAATTTAAGTTTTATCCTGTACTTTGATCTAGCAGAAAGCTTTCAAAAAGATGACAGTCACTTAGGGAAATCTAGTGTCATGAAGACATTACAAGTCAAGGTAATTTCTTAAGAGAAACCAGTGTTCTTATATGCTGATAAAGGAATAGTTTAACAGGTAGGGATTGAGTTTTCCATCCAGGAATTTATACATATTAGTCAAATGGTTATTGAATTGCTCAATAACTCAGAACATTTCAAACTTAATTTTAAGAAAATATTCCTACTCAGTAAGTGCATAAAGAACTTTTGCTGAGCAGCAGCCACTTATGATAAGTTGACTAATTTTTGTAAAACTTTGATTCACTTCCACAGACTAGAAAAAGGCATCTTGTGTGAGATTCACAATGACAAACCTTGTTCAGAAACACTGTTGGTGAAAATAGGCAAATACATGCTGAGATGACATTCGAGAAAGAATGACAGGATCACTAATGAAAACATTAATGGTTTTTTGAAGTTCTTTAAGCTGCAAACTTGATTGAAAAGGCACATTTGATTTTTATTCCTGTTTAAATTACTTAGATTCTACTAGTACTATCAATTTTGAGATCTAATTTAAATTACATGGCTGAAACCTGTCAGAACACCAGAATGTTTTTATTTCTTAAATATAGGATTCATTAATTTCTGTGTATATCCTATCCATTTTTTAAATCTTTATGACCCTTATCACTCCTTACGTATGTGCTGTCAGCTTTTTAAGCCTATGGCACTTCCAGTATGTGCTCTGACATTATTTTAATATTGTGAAATATATGTTATCTCTAGTCTACTGATAAGAAGAATTTATAAAGATGTTTTCTTAAAAAAACAGAAAAAGATAATACTGATTTTTTCAGCAAAGATGTAATAAATTTGAAACCTTGGTTTCATCATTCAAGCAAATGTCTCATGGATTTCTGAGCTTAGTTCTGATTTTTTTTCCAATGGAACACTTAAACTACCTCATAAAGGAGCAATAAGTAATGTGGGGTAACTAAAAATAGTTACAAGCTTAATTGCAAGCAAATTACAAGCTTAATTTTACCATATTGGAACTAATTTTAAATATTCTGTGACTGATTTGTGCTTTTACATCAATTCCTCCAACCAAGTCAGACAAAAAAAGGGTACTTGTTTTGCTTCATTTATTTTTAATTCTGGATACCTTCACCTCCCTGAATTTATGTGAAAACCATTTATTATTGTCCTTTCGAGAATCTCTCCTGAATATCTTGAAAGCTTTTAGTATTCATAGGACCTTGTTGTGCTTGTTTACTAAAATGTAATTAAGGAGAGAAGACTGTAGGTTTGATAGAATTTGTTTCCAGATAAATCATCAACTCTGTCAGAGTAAATTAGGCATCTCATCCTGAACTTCAGATATTTCAATTGGAACACTTATGCTGTTGGTGAGTAAGATGTTTCTGTCAGGAATGTTCTATGTGTATAGCTCTAATTGGTCCAGTTTCACATTAAAGCATGAAAGAATCTTTTGTCACTCTTCTATTCACAAGTCTTACAAAGAAATATGGCAAAACCCTCATTTCTCCTGTTTGCATTCATCTCAAAACAAAAAAGAAAGATAAACAATTGTGACCTTTTTTTTTGACAGAACACAATTTAAATAAAACCAATGTCATACCCAGAAAATATTGGAATTAAATGTTGTCTTCTTTTGATGTATTTGCAAAACAAATGTTAGAAGTGAGAGTACTTGAAGCAAATGAAAATTGATTGACTTTTTCTTAACAAAAGGAGATTAAAAATAGCATAACAGAATTCATCACATGGCCCATTCATTCCAATATCCTGTTTGCTATATTATCCGAGATTGTTCTAGGAAAATCCTAGACGAAAATATAATATTATATTATAATATTTTTATATATATATATATATATACACACATATATATATATAATATATATAATTAAGATACCTAAACCCCAAGTAAGGAAGTATGATGAGATTACATACAACTTTCCAATTTACAGAAAATAACACCCAAGAACAACACTGACAATCTCTGCCAAAGCTCTAATTTGCTATAAATAAATGTTCTAAGCAAACACAAAATAAGGACAATCCTGTTATGCATGTGAAATGAGAAAGTCCATGAGAAGCATCCCATCTGTTTCCAATCATGAGCTCTGTGTGCTCTCTTGGAAATTGTATAGCTGCTTTTTGGTGGGGTTTATTTTGAGTCCTCCTACCTTTGTATCTGATCATCCAATTACTCCATGCTCCATCTGATCAAGGTAACAGGGTGGTTTGATGGTTTGTATATACTGATATGGAAACTATGTGAGCTGTAGTAAATTATAAAAAAAAATAATTCAAATTTAAACCCTCTTGTACCCTAAGGTACATCACGTACATCAAGCTCATCATTAACTCAATTTTTTCCCAAATCTAACCCAAAGTCAGGTGTGATTTAGGGGGTTCTGGTGTGAATCTGCTCTTTGGTGTGGCCTGATCTGTAATAAAACCTACCCTTTTTTCATGTCCAGGATGATCCTTCAAACACCACATCTGTGTTCTGACACTGTTATGCCTGATCCAGTAAATCACCCAAAACACTGTATACTATAGCATTTAAGTTGCTCAGAACTTCTGATTCATCTCCGTAGACAAGGTCAGAAGAGCAAAGCAAGAGATGAGGTAGCTCATACTTTTACCATATAAATAACTAGCATAAAAGAAGGAAAAGTTATGTATTTACACCATGAGTATACAGAAGTATCTGCTAGCAATGCGCTCATGTGCATAACAGAAAACCGCATAAAATATTAGCAGAAGCAACTACAGTAAATATAAGTAAAACATCCAAGAAGATTCCACTAAACTTTTTTCTGAATCTGTTCTAACTGTAGTTTTGCATATTAGCATTTCTAGAATTTGGTTATACAATGAAACATGCTAATTTTTTTTTATTTAACATATGGAGAGAGAACACTTGAGTGCCAAAGTGAGGAAAAAAATATTGACTTTCAGTGCTTGATTTATGTAGACAAATTAATTTGAAATTAGAGCATAAGGCCTCCACGCTTTTGAATACAAAATATCATGAAGGTCACGTCTTGTCTTTCACAAATTATTTCAGGATACAAACCAAATTATCACAAGACTTAGTATCTAATCCATCTGTTTTTGCCTGAAGTGTTAGATATTTGTAGAAAATAAGGATATTTAAAAGAAAACAAAAAGGCGGTGCCGTAAATTTAACAAAGTCCTTTGGCTCAATTACACAATTTTCACTTTATTCATCTCTGATTCATGAAGGGTTCCCAGACCAACAAGTGGTTAAAACCATGAAAATTAAAGTGAAGCATATGTTTATGCTTTCACTGGATAGTGATGGTACTTTACACATTGTAATCATTTTATTAAAACTCTGATAAGGCTAAAATAAGTTAATGTTCAGTTAAAATAAATGAGTGCTAAGTTCAATCCTAGCAGAAACATTCTACGCAAATAGTTGATAAAATAGCTACAAAAAACATTGCAACTGTAAAATTAAAAAAAAATATTAAAAATTCAGGTTTGCTTACAGAACCATTCTCTTGTGATTTTTATTTTCTTCTTCTTCCCCCACCAAAACCTTGTATAAGACTCATAAAGTTGTTTCATTACTTAATAATAACATTAAACATGTCACCATATTCTTTGCATTATAAAATTTTTAACCATTTTCTCTGTTTAATATCAAGGTAGATTCAAAGTCCAAGAATCTTAGCCTCAGATATTACTGGAGATCAGTAATATGGTAATTCTAGGATGACTGGTTGTGACTTGAGACTCCAATGCTCGCTATTGCTTTTAGAGTAAAATATGTTGAACTTGCTGCTGTTACTCTAATTTTTCATTAGGTGAATTTCAGTCAAGTTCCTTGTGCTTAATTAAAACATTTCTATATCTATTTTTCCCTTACTAATTAAAATAAAGGTCTTATCTGCTTTCAGATGTGTACATATTTTCTGAAATTGCTTCCAGCCTAGCATTAAAATCCTTTGCTTAGTATTCCTATCTGTAAATCTGGTTAACAAATCAAAAATCTATGTTAAACAGTTTTCTTATATAATCCCCTATAAGGGAGCTTTTGCATCTTTTTTTCCTGTTCTTTCCCAGGACACTCTGATCCATCTCTTTCCTTTCCACTGGTCCTTCTCCTACACGTCTCATAAGAAATCTCACACGTGGCCACAGTTTCTTTAAAACAATCCTAGAATGTTCTTTCTCCTTCATCATATAATGTCCTCTACCCTTGTAGCAAATAAGTCTTTGTGTTTTTCATGGTTTTTACAGGTGTGGAGAATTCCTTCTCTGTTTCTCTTTGCAAGCCCCATGTTGGCAATAAGTGAATTATTCTCCCTGATTGACCTAAAGGCAGCTAATTTAGTGGTGTGGGCTTGCAGTGGTCAGGTTGCTTGGGCTCTCCACAGCCTTTATTACTTGATAAAGGAAAATCTTTTTTAATATCTGTGAGAAGTATACAAAGGGTAAAGCAAAGAATATGATCAGATTTGAGAAAAGCCTGACCTAAAATTACAGGAAGGGAAAAATGAGTTTTTTGTTACTTTATGAGAAAGGCTTCTGAAAGGAATGCATTTTTATTTGTCATAATTTTTTTATTCATCCTGTCCAGAATGGGTAGATAAATACATAATAGGCTTAAATTCAAGCAAAGCAGATTAAAGTTAAATAAACTTTCCAATAGGATGAATGGGGAAACAAACAAATACGTTTCCCTAAGCAGTTATGAAGTCTCTGCCATTGTCTTTTAAATCACACTCAAAATCATCAGAAATATGATACACATCCTTTCCTTGGAGTAAGAAGATGAAATAGGTGACCTGTTAAGGTCAGTACTCTATGGTTTTCAGGACTGAAATTTAATTAAGAAGAACATAATTGGAAGAAGACAGTGGTATATCATAATTGCTGCTTTTATAAGCACTATTGCTTGTAACCTGAGAATGATTATTACAGACTCAGACAGCGTAGTGGTTTAACACCTGCTGGGATTTAAACTCCAAATAAGACACTCCCCTTCCTCCCTCCCCATCCTGTGACAGAGGGACAAAAGCTGCGACTATGGATTGGGATAACAATTTACTGAAAGCAAACAGCAATGGAATAAGAATTGCACAGTAGCAGCAGCAATATTAGCAGCCAGAGTATGCAGACGAGAAAGTGTTTTTCACACAAAAGGTGTTCACGCCTTCACTCAGTTCCACGTGCCTGCCGGGACAGAGACAAGATGGCGGACACCCCTGTGGCGCGGCAGTGAGGCGCAGCCGCTCCTGAGGCACCACAAGATGGCAGGTGCTCCCTGAGGCCAAGGTTCCCTTCCTGCGTCAAGGACAATGGAAAAATGTGAGAAAAAACCCTGAAAGCTGGAGCATCCGTGTTGTGCTGCTCACTTTTCCAGACTGCTTTGCTGCTTCAATTATGCACAGCACCGATGTTTTGGACTGCTCAGGTCCCAGTGTTTGGAACTTCATTACCTGTGGTTGTATTACTTTTGTCACTTATGTGAATGTGATATTTTTGAGTATGTCTTTAAAGTCAGTTTTTATCAGCAAAAGGTTTAAATTATTTTCTGATATGTTAGAAGATTCTTCAGTTTTTGATGAATTAAGAGTTAGAGTCATTATTTTTTAAAATTGCAAAAGTTGTTCCTGTTCAAGAGTAAAATTGGTGTAATTCTTAAAAGGACTGGAACATTTGCGTGTTCTGGATGCAGTAAACAAAAAATTTAATTAAACAGCTATTAGAAAAGTAAATACTAATCTTAAAAACGAGATTCACTTAATAAATTATAAAAAGAATTTAATATAAATAAAAAGACAATTAGGAGACAAAAGAAATAAAGCAAAGGGTTAAAACGGCCGGGTGCCCTGGGGGTTGCCAGGAACACACCTGGTATCCCAGGAACTCTCCCTTTTATCCCCCCCCTGCTATGAAGGTCCAATGAATATTCAAGGCGTCCCCTCCCCTGGTTCCGCCT
>NC_031770.1:91457582-91518413 GCF_001522545.3 Parus major
AGAATAATTGTGAAAAGCCAATATTTACAACATGAATTCACAACACTAAAAACTGTGGAGTGACATATATCCTCTAGAAATAGAGACTTACTGGAGTTTCCTGAGTACTTTTTATTTTCTAATCCGTAACATTCCACACAGTGCATAATGAGGGAAAACAATAACTATTATTACAGGTCCGGAGGAAGAGCTCTCATTACCTTTAAAGAAAAAAATGTCTGTTCATAGGAGCTCTACAAGATGTCCCCTACTGCTCAATTTCTGATGTCCTCTTGTTCTGAAACAAAAATATCTAACCTGCTCCCTTCCTTCTGCTCTAGAAACCTGTTAAATTTATCAGTTCGCTCAGATGTATGTGCTAATTTGCACTGCCTGGGTACACTATCACTATATAATAAAAACTGTTCTCGGTATGTAAAATATGCTACGAGAATGTCTTTCATAGGCATTCTTTCAAAGACAGAGAAAGAGGAAACATGGCATAAGAAAGAAATTTGTATCAGGCTAGAATGTGACTAGTAACAAGGTAGAAATCAATATGGTGAATAGTTCTTAGACATAGACAGTATTTTTTATCTCCCTTTCTGAAAATACTTTGTGAAGAGAGAATATTATTCCTGCTGTTGTGATTGAGACAAAGGCTTTCAGGTCTTAGTAGTCAGGCTTATTATGCCATGAACAGATGTAACTGGAAGTTTGAAATTTTAATGTAACACAGGCTGTTCCTTACAAGTACAGGTTTTCTAGGTTTCTATCCCAGTGTCCAACACTACACCAGAGGCTATGTAGGTGACAGGATGGTTGCACTCAAAGAGTTGCTGTCAACAGCTCAATGGCCAAATGGAGTCCAGTGGTGAATGATATTTCTCAGGGGTCAGTGGTGGGACTGGAACTGTTTAACATCTTTGTTGGTGACAGGACAGTGGAATCAAGTGAACCTCAGCAAGTGTGCTGATGTCAACACGGTGAGTGTTGCAGTTAACCCACTGGAAGGAAGGGATGACATCCAGAAGGACCTTGACAGGCTTGAAAGGTAGACCTATGCAGCTGCTTTTAGCAATCATGCCTGTAGCTCCTGGGGCTAAGATGGAGGTGGCTTTATACTCAAGGGTTAAGCTATTTTTTATGATGAGGTCACTCTTTTCTTTGCCATCCTGTATAAACATATCAGCTTTTTCTATTTCCATCAATTTTGGAGCTGCAAAATTCTGGTTTAAAGATGCAGTATTTGTCATTTGATTGTGAAAATGGTTCCTACAGTATGCTAGTATTTCTAGTTTGTATGTAAGTGGATTATGTGTCTGATAAAAAAAAGATACCCTACTGAGATCAAAAACCAGAGAATATCAATGAGATTCCACGTTTCATTTTTATATACTGCACAGTAGTCTTATCAAGCAAGTGTAATGGATAAATAAATGCAATTTTTCAGTGAGTAAAATATTTCCTTTTCTTCTCATCTTTTTATTTATGACAATGATTGAATTTAATCAGAATGAAGCAAAGTTTGCTTTAATTTCTTTGCCACATGCTGTGTTTCAAAGGCTAGAATTTATCAAGAATGTTCCCACTAACTAGATGTCACAGATCACAAGAACAATGCTTTTCTCTGACCTCATCTAACTTCTGTGAAGGAATCTCTATGATCAAAAAAAGAAAAAACGAAACTTTTAATCGAGTCAACATGGAGAACCAGACTCAGATTATGTTATCTAGATACCATGATTAGCAGAAGATGAAAGTTATCTCTGTGTTACTACTGTTTTATCCACAGTTCTCCCTATGTTCTTTTCCTCCAAAATGGTGTTTGTGTTTTACAAATACTTTTTGATTTATTGCTTCATAAATTATTGGTATTTGGTTAAAAATACAGGACTTTTTATATGAGATCAGTTTCCAAGGGCTGAATGGGGCTTGCAAACACAAAGTGATAGCAATTTACAAAAATGAGTCTTCTATTTGGAATATCATCTCTCGTTGATAGTTTCATAAATTTTTTGTCAGACTGCAGAGCCAAACGAGAGGTTTTGACACTTTCAGTAGGTTCTCATTTGATTTCCAAGCCTTTCTCTCCTTAAAAATTTCTATTGTACATTGTAATAAAACATATCTGTATAGGAATTCTACTAGTGGAATATCTAAAAAGGCTTTTTTATTATTAGATTTTTCCCATTATTTCACACTGTTGTTACCCCAGGTCTCCTGAAGTCTGTCTGGGGCCCTTTTACACTCCTACTAAAAAAACTTTATGGTATCTGAGTAGCTGATACAGAGAGACGTCAGAACATTGGTGTTATTAAAATTCACAAGTACTATTATCTCCTGTGTAATACACTGCATTTTTTTTAAACTTAAATTTTGTTTAATAATACAAGTCCAAGACAGAGTATTGAGGGGGGAAATTTATGAGAAGATATCTTTCCGAACGGATTTCTTCAGTAGCATATATATATATATATATATATATACACACATACACAAGTATGTGTTAAGATTTTGTTATTTGTGTCACAGATAAGAATTAAGAATTACGAATTTGCCACCTTATTTCTCCTTTTCCTTCCATTTTCCAAAAAAAATCACTGTTTAATCTAGGAGCTTGAGGTTGCCAAGTACTTAAAATCCTGCAATATTTCTATTATTCTATTATTTCAAAGTTTCCGTCACATATTTAAATGTTCTATTAAACACAGCATTATGTAGCTGTCTTTTCTATATAATTGTATCTCCTAGCATGCTGATGCTCAAATAATAAACTGTCACTACCCTAGGACTTTTGAGTCCATATAATAAAAACAGGTCACTATTTATGCCATCCTGAGAGACAAAATGGACATTGCAATATAGAGGTGAAAACCTGGAAAAACACAGGATATGGAAATAAACACGACCAAGGTTTCTTGTACTACTTATGTATGAAAGAAATGGAGTTCCAAGTTGGGTGGTTTTCAGCTGTGTCTTTCTACTTCATGAGCTTAATGAGTCACTGAGCAAGCTTGTAGATGGAGCATATCAGGTTACATATCCTTAGTGTGTTCTTGTATATGGAACTTCTCATAACAAAAAATAAGTTATGGAGAAATAGTTCACAGCTTTGACAGCTTTCCCTTCCCTACACTCCACCAATTTCTTTAAAAGAAATATTTAGGGGAGGATTAGACTCTATGATTGCCCTACATTGAGGATATTTTCTCTGTCATGCCTCTAATATCGTAGACACCCTTTACAAATGCAGCCTTCTGTTTCTACTTAGCAATAGCACCTTGTTGGCACAAAAATAGGACAATAAGTAGAAATGAGAGCAAAATGGCTTATTATAATATACACAAAGCAGGTAAGAAAAATTATTATGGTTAGAAAAATGAATCAGGGAAATTAATTATGCTTTCTCTTAATATTCTGAAAAATGACAGGTAAAAATCCAGTTCTCTCAAGTTCTCTGGTTAACTACATGTGACAGGATCCATTCTGTATTGTCCCTTCCAAAGCAATAACTTTCCATCATATGTGCATCATTCTTTATCCATTTATATGACAAAATCTTGTGGGCTTTTAATCCTTTCAGTGTTTCAAGCAGTGTCAGTGGAGTTGTTATAAAGCCTTATAGGCTTTTTAGTTTTGTAAAGAAAGTTGATGTAATACTCATGCCAAATAATGGGCATGGTTGATTTCAAGTAAATATTAGTGTGTTTCTTCAATAAGAGATCTTATAACGAATGACCAGGCAGTAATAGAAAAAAAATTACAAACAAAAAAGTGTTTATTCTAACACATAGCTAGAACTAAAAGTCTTTATCCTAACCAATTGTTAGCAAGCTCAACTCAGCTTGTAAGTAAAATAAGACTAGAGCAACCTCTTTGTTTGCTAACAGTTGTCTTCCCTTGATCAGTTTTACAGCTGTTATTTTTTAGCATATTTCTTCTTATCAATTCTGCTTCCTTATTTACATATGTCACAGTAATGAGGATAGTAAACACTGTTCTCAAAAAATAAAGTTGTGAAAATAAACAAGTACCCTCCTGTCATCTAGTTCTTTATTATGATCAATGAGCTATCAAATGTGTCTTACCAGAACTTTTACTTTAGATACCTTCTTGATGTTTGTGTGCTACAGAGACTACTCATCAGCCAATAATACTGTATGATAAAGTACTAGTAGAATTTATGTAATTAAACTAAATAGAAATAAATTATAAATACTTCCTTTTTCATTATCTATTAAATAGGTTAAAAAGTATTAATAGTGAATCATGTTCTGTATATTATTGAAAAAGAAAGATATCCAATAGGACTGATAGGATGGGAGGGGTTATATATCATGAGACACATTTGAAACATGAATCCTCTCAGACAGTTACATCTTTGGGAAAATTTCATCACCTCCTAGTCTTAATTAAAGAAACGGGTTATCAGTGCATAATCAAAGTCACTTCTTATTTCAAGGTTTCTAATGTTTGAGATTTCTGATGAACAATACCATCTCACCGCAATACATTATTCTCAATCTTTTATGAAACTGTTTGATAATATGGTTTATTCACAGAATAAACATCTGCCTTCATGACACATATGAGAATAAATAATCCATACCGTGAATTTTGGTATAAAATGAGTATCTCAAGTGGTGGTGTTGGTCTGTATTCTGTACACAAACCTTTATGCACATAACCAAAGTCTAAAGTGAATTAAAACCCTGGTTTATTTAACACAATTGAAACAACCTGTTTAGTAAACCAAGAGTTAATTCTGTATTTTCACCTGAAAAATTGTACTGCCTCTTTCCTTTATAATGATAGATACCTGAAGTTATCAAAAAGGACAAAACACATTATCATGAGTACAAGAGAGCTGACATGTCATTAAACTGCTTCTCATCAGCTAATTTGGGAACTGATTGAATAAATACTGCAAAAATCTTTTCCACCTCAAAGGAAGGAATGATAATTCTACAAGCTCCTGTTGATGGGATCACATCTAATTGGAATAGGCAATAATGATCAGGTGCATTGTTTTATAGAGCTTACTGAGATAACAAGTAGCTTTTATATTGTCTTTTTCAAGCCATGACAATCTCTCTTTCGGCAGTAATTTCTTATCTGTATCAGGATGTAGATATGTTGGCTGGTGAGGTCCTATACAGTTGGTTATGGGTTTTTTGTGTTAATATTTTCACACTTGGGTAATACATTTCTATCTGTGCTGGAGGTTGTATTTTTATTTCTTTCAGGGTTTTCCTTTCTTCAGATATTTTTTGTTACTGAAGTAGCACCTTTTAAATTGATAATACACATTGAAGACTGTCTCCAAAGTCTGTGTCAGTTCAGAGTACATATTAGCTGTATTATAAATATATAAAAATTAAATAAATAAGTATGAATTAGTAAATTGATAAACAAAGGTAATTTGAAACCAAACATTATCCATTGATAGAAACACCAGTGTGTTTGCATTACCTGGTTTTGTTATTTTTCTGAAATTAAGTAGCTAAGACCAGAAAGAAAAATTATACAGTGCAATATGGAAGAACTCAAGGCAAACCAAAACTACTGAACAAGGGAAGGAAAAATCTCTTAGTTTACCCCAAAAGTTTTGTTAAAGAAGCTCTGGAAATCTCATTTTCTCTGAGAATTAAGGATTCCATCTCACCCTTCTCTCTATTAAGGAAAGCAGGACCAGGTAGGAACACAAGTATTATTAATAATACGTTGACAGCCTTTTCTATTTAAAATACACAGAAAAAACAAATATTTACTCAATTCAAATGCTCTTTGAACAAAGTGTTTAAACTAAGTCCTACAGTGACGAAATGCTGAGCATTATGCTACTGTGGGCTACAATTAATGTCTTATTTTCTCCTGAGGAAAACTTCTGGAGAAAAGGCAATTCAAGAACACATCTTTAATTTTGGTTATTTCAGAACATGTTCAGGTCACAAGGGAACAGAATTTCATGCCATATTTAAAAACTTGTGGGAGCCTGATAGTGAAAAATTACTAGAATTTTTTTTCTTTACTATGACTTGAAAAATCAGGGATTGGTTTTACTTCTCTTAGATGTAAAAAATAATGAAATATAAAAGAAATTTGGGAAGGAAAAATACCACTTACAACATTTGAACCAGGAATGTGTAGATTTTTGCATTAAAAGTAAATGGATTCTTTGTAGAGGTTTTTACAGAAATCTCTCAATTTTTTTGCATTACTTTTAAATAAAGATATTGCAATCAGTTCCACTTTATTAAAATTGAAAGTTTAAATCTAATTACTTTGACATATTAAAAAGTGAAATAAATGAGTAGCTATGTATAACTAGAGATACTCTCTCTGAGTAAGCTGATTTATAAATAGGTTTAAGCATCCTCTAATTATTTAAAAATAGAAATGAAAAATTTTCCTGTTGCTTCACAGGGTATAAGGGTAATAGTTGATTTAGTCTACATGTTAGCTGCACAAATTCCTTAGGGTAGAATTTGGCAAAAGATAAAAGCAGTTGAACTAGAATGTCTGTATGTTAATGTCTACATGTGGAAGATGCCTAAGCTTCCCTTAGGTCAATACAATGTCAGGCAATACTCTAAATTGAGCCTAGAAATCCATTTAGCTCATCAACCAGCCCAGTAGCAACGCAATTCACTTGCTTAAACATATCCTGGGGTATCTGAGAATGGAATTGGCAGATAATGCAAAAGACCTGTTGAAAGTCATTTTTGCAGCATGAAGTGAATTAACTGAATGAAGCAGCTATGCTGCCTGCATATACATGTGATTCAGGTGCCCCTGAACTTCAGCCCAATGTTGAAGCTGAATTCAGCTTTTCAGTTGCTTAAATGTAAATGTAAATGCTGGCAGTCATATGACATATCTTGGGGTTTATGAAAAACTCCAACAAATGCTTGGCACACCTGACTCATAAAATATTTCCCTTCTGCAGTGAGTTGTAAACTGTTGTAAGACTAGAGATTAGAGAGATTAGAGATAAAATTCAGATTTGAGATAGTACAACTGTCACTATATTCTTGTATTTAAATAATCAAATCAGGAATCTAGTCCTTGGGTTCAATCTAGCTCCCTGCTTGTAGGCATCAAGTGTAGGCATCCAGAACTCACTGGGTCAGCAAATAACTTGGCTGCTGGATGGGATGTCTCAAATGACCCTGTGCATCCAGGTATGGCCAACCAAATCATAACCTACATGCCCCTAAAATTACAATTAAATTAAATATCTGGGTACATGGTTCCTTGGCCAAAATTTGCTTGCCCATGGACATAAAAGAACCAAAATTACTCTCAAAACAGGTGGCAACCAGAAAACCACTTTCCTTTAATGTTTTCTCTTTAAATGCAATTAAAGAAGGAAAAAGAAGAACAATCCAAACATTAGAGCATAAACATAAGCACAACAAGGTATCATGTCAATCTTGCCATAAATGGACCTATTCCCCAGAATTTTTCATCTAAACATAACAAGGTATTGGTCTAGGCTTAGATGATAATAAAATTGAATGAAAGTTAATGGTAAAGTAAGTATATCCTAGACTGTATTTCAGATGAAATACGATATCCCTAGAAGTAAAATGTAAAGTTGATTTAACTATTGAAGGAAGGTGAAATTTATAAGAATGTTGTTTGTACTGTTAGAACTAGCAGAAAAAAACCCCAGAACATAAGTATCAAATAATGAATTCTTCCCAGAAGAGAGTAATGATGCTTAGGGACAACAGAAAGACAACCAATTACTTTTTTTTTTTTTCATTTTCAAATACTCTAAAATGGAATAAAAATTAGCTGAAAATAGCAAAACTCTGTGTTTTGTTTGACTAAAATAATACGATCACTTTCCATTATTTGGTTTCCTTTTGAAGAGTGAAGGAAAAATAGTTGCAGTTATTTGCTGAGGGAAGCATTCCTCACTTCAAAATAAAACTGGCAAATAAGTATTCTTTTATTCATTGGCAATTTTTCCTAAGCAGATCAATCATGTTTGTCCTCAATTTCTTTAAGCATTGTGTTGTGAAATTAAAACCCCCTAGGGAAATCTGAGACTGACAAAGTGGTACTGTCGCTCTCCTCATTTTCTCCTCCTGGGCTTAAATAAACACTATGCAATCAAAATCAAAGAAGGTTGTTCAATAAATGTGGGATCACTTATGCATTTTTTTTTAATGTTTAATATCTCAGTGGCTGCCAGTGTGTCTAGATTGCTTCTATTCTTATATATAAATAAAGTTTGTCTGCAGCTTGAAATTGTCTGATGAGTAAGCTTTTGTCACTTTCCAAAGTCCAAAAAATAGATGGATTCAGCAGCATATCTTGTGATAAAATCATTACCTTTGGTTATATCCTTCCCACTATCTGTCTACAGTGACTAGATTCTGTAAAAGCAATACTAAGTATTAATTAGTTCCATCTGGTCAACTGTAAACCAAAATACTTAATTTTAAATATATACTATCATTAATATATGATTTCAAAGCTGATATATTACAATAACTTTGGGAATAGTAGTTAACTACCACTGAGATTTTGAGCTGGATAGGGGAAACCTTTTCAGAGGAAAGAGAAATACTAATTTCAGTTAATAACTTGTACATTTTCAGATTATATATTTTTCAATTTATCTTCTGGTGAACAGTAGGAAAGGTACTCTAAGAATTCAAATGGCTATATATTATCAGACTTGAGTTTCATCTATAAACACCCTTTTGTCAGTCCTCACACATACCTGTGTGCAAAGCCTTTGCATATTCTACAAGTATTCTAGTTTACCTCAGGACATCCCCCTCACAGTAGCATTTAGGACTGGTTATCTGTATTTCTGAGTTCCTGAAGAGCTGTGCTACATCCTAAATTCTTAAAGAGACGCCTGTTTGGTGCAGTGTGGTTTCTGGAGGTATTCCTCTCATTTGAGTACTACAGCTGTTCAAACACAGCCTTCCTGCCATGTGATTTAACCAGATCACAAGTCCCTAGATTTACCCTAATACTGGAGGAAACACACTTTTTTTGTTTTCTGTTTGTGACTTCAAAATACAGTTGTGTTACAAAAATAGTTGAGTAAAAAATAAACAACTTTCTAGGCAGATGTAAGCAAGTGTAGACTGGGCTGCAGTCCTTCAGGACAAACCCTCTCCCGTGTGGGAAATTGCCCCAGCATCTGCAGTGCTGCCTCCCACAGTGTCCATGGGGCTATTTCTCACACTTTCTGACCTCACTCCTCCCTCACTCTGCCATGCAGTGCTTTATCGTTCCATACACACGCGGTCCCTGCCGTGGCCCCGCTCCATCCTGTGGAGGGTGGCTGGATCGGGCTGGAACTGGCTGTGTCTGGCTGGGGCAGCATGTTAGACATGCTCTGATGCTCTGGAATTGTGTCACTTGATTTGGCACATAGAACAGCTGCTTGTACAGATATATTCTCATATAATAAAAGAACAAGAAAAAATACATTTGCTACATGTTAAAGATATAAAATTTCTAAACATTTTTTTTTCCAGCTGAAGCATGAACCATTCGCTAATGTCAATGAAACATTTGATTTGATGAATTTTCTTGTAGACAAGTTGAAAATCATTTCCAGAGCACTTTATGTCATATTTAGCTTTCCAGCTCTTCTTGCTTTAGTTGGGTGTTGTGGTCTAACTCCAGCCAGCAGCCAAGCCCCACTCTGACAGCAGCTGCTCACTCACTCTGAGCAGCAAGATCAGGGAGAGAACCAGAAGGTTAAAAGATAAAAACCTCATCTGAGATAAAGACAGTTTAATAGGGAAGGTAAAAGGTGCACACACAAGTACAACACACCAAGGAACTGACTCGCTGCTTCACAAGGGCAGGCAGCTGTTCAGCCATCTCCAGGAAAGCAGGACCCCATTACATGTAATGGTTACTTGGGAAGACAAATGCCATCACTCCAAACATGTCCCACTTCCTTCTTTTTCATAGGGACTGCAATATCCCTCTGGTCAGTTTGCACCATGTGTCCTGGCTGTGTCTCCTCCCAACCTCCCATGCACTGCCAGCCTCCCTGCCAGCATGGCAGTATGAAAAGCAGAAAAGTCCTCTGCTCTGTCTAAGCCCTGCTCAGCAGTAACAAAAACACAGAATCACAGAATCACAAAATCAACTAGGTTGGAAGAAACCTTAGAGATCATCGAGTCCAAAGCTATGATTGAGTCCACCTTGTCAGCTGGACCATGGCATTGAGTGCCCCATCCAGTCTTTTCTTAAATACCTCCAGAGATGATGACTCCACTACTTTCTTGGGAAACCCAAACTGCCTAGTCAGTCTTTCTGTGAATAACTTCTTCCTAATGTCCAGTCTAAACCTCCCTGATACAGCTTAAGACTGTGTCCTCTTGTCCTGGTGCTGGTTGCTTGGGAAAAGAAGCTGATCCCCACCTGGCTACAACCTCCTTTCAGGCAGCTGTAGAGAGTGATAAGGTCTCCCCTGAGCGTCCTTTCCTCTGTGTTAAACACCCCAGGCTGCCCCAGCTGTTCCCCACAGGACTTGTGTTCTAGACCCTTCACCGGCTTTGTTGCCCTTCTCTGGAAATGCTCCAGTGTCTCAACATCCTTCCTAAGGCAGGAGGCCCAGAGCTGGACACAGCACTCAACATGTGCCCTAACCAGTGCTGAGTACAGGGACAGAATCACTTCTCTAGCTCTGCTGGCTAGAAAAACTGCGTATGTGTGTCCTTTGACATTCCAGATCTGACTTCCAACATTCAGAGTGCATGTTTTCATTCATTTTTATGAATACTAGTGTGTTTCTTTCCAGTGAGAAGGAACTTGCTGTAAAGTGAACTATTCCCCAGAATTTTTCATGTATGGCTGACCAGGTACTTCTCATAGGTTAGATACAAAGTAATGGTAAGAGAAATATATTTGCAATTAAAATAAGATGCATTATGTGTAGTATAATTCCCAGGAGAAACATAGCATACTGTAATACTGAATTTTTGCTACAAATTGAAAAATCCTCAAATTCTAGGAGTAACTTATATTACCAGAACAATTTAGCCATTTTGTTAACACATTGTAATTTCAAGTTCTGTAAATACAAGGTTGTACATTAAATTTTATTCCTGTATATGCAGAATATTTTATTACAACTTGATATAATAAATAAAAAATATAACACTGTATTTCTTTCTACGCAGGGACTATACAGATTTTCATTGTACTAACCTAGTCATTTAGTTAAATTCTTTTGAAATTGCTACCAAATTCTTTAGAATTTTTGACATATTGTATGTATTCACCATAAATGTCTGCCTTTCAACATCACTTTGCCTTTGCCTTTGTTCCTTTGTTTTTTAAATGAATAGGAGACAGATGAGAGAGAAGTAAATAGTAAGTTACATGTACAGCTCTACTCACTCTTAAAATTCTGAATTTTTAGAACAGAAATTAAGCAAACTTGAATTCTGATTATCAGATTGTTAAACTCTTTCTTCTTACTCTTTTTGGGAGCCTGAATACTGGATCAAACTTGCAATAACGATAAAGGTATGCAATTAAAATTATGAACACAAGATTGTTGTTTCCGGAAATTTACAAAAAAAGAACAGGATTTAATCTCTTAGTATATTATAATTTAGCAGCTCTGAAGTTATTTTGTGAACAGATAACTTACGTGAAAAAATGGAACATTTTATAGCACAGCATTATTAAAAAAAAAAAATATTCAAGAGAACTGAAATCTCTGATGGAGCGTGGAATTTCTCTCTAGCAGGTTATCATAGTTAGATTCCTAAAAAGATACAGCAGAAGGATTAAGATCCAGCCTAAATTTTCCACAAAATTTGGATCAAGCAAAGCACAACCAAGATTACCTTTCATAGCTGTAGAGATTGAAAATTTTCTGAATCTACTCACATGAACAGTTGTGATTCTGTAGCAGAATGTTTACTCAGGAATGCTTCTGCAGCAGGAAAATTTTATATACACACGTACATTGTATTTAAAAGGTATGTTTAAAGAACTGAAGGAAAAAGGTTGTATCTCTAAGTATATGGTTTTAAAAGGTCATTCAGTGGTATTAGATTTTGATAAATGGTCATGTTCTTGAACAATTTCCAGAGTAGAGGAAGGTAATTGAACCTGAAAACAGCAAAAGGTCATTATTATGATAATCTGTATTTGCTTGAATCATCAGATTCATATTAGTCTTGACTTTGCTTTACAATAAACACACCAAAATAGAAAAATGTTAGTTTTTCCAAAAAAAGACATATACAAAAGAGTATATTGAAAATAAATAATATTTTTTATTTTTTAAGATAATACTATTTTAACTGCATGTGGATATTTTAAAAATAAAAAATATCACATTATCTGTAGAAGCTATTTAATGGAAATCTTAGCTATGCTAATTAAATAGTGTGAATTTTAGACAATTTGCTTTCCTGGCTTATCACAGGCAGATTGTGTAAACATACTCTACTATTTGGTAGGTTTACAGAATTGATTTGAAAGTTTCATGTAGAAAAAAAAATTAAATTATTGTTTGTACAAGTTCCCATCACGTTATTTAGGCTTTGTATATTTTTGTCCAAAATGAAATCATATAAGCAAATGTTAAAATGAGAATAGTGAATAATCATGCACATCTGCTGAAGCTAATAAGGTCACAACCAGATACATACATGCATACATAGAGCTACAATGCAGAGCAGACTGCTTACAGGTAAAAAGGAAGGAGCATCAAATCAGCCTGAAACTAGAATCCTTTTCATCATCAGTGTTTCCATCTACACATGTGCAAAGAGTCCCCCAGTGGGGAACTGGGAAATGGGAGGAAATGTACAATCTAGTCATAGTGATAATTTTCCATAATCAAATCATTATTTCTGTTATACATAATATCTCAATTCTTTCACTGAAAATAATAAGAAGATAATGGATCTATGACAGCAAATGATTTTGTGAGGCTGTACATTGAATAACTAATCAGTGAGTGTTGCTTTTTTGAAGTAATCATAAACATTTTGAGAAAATCTCAGTCCTGTTTTCTTCAGGTGCAGGAGCTGATATTCCAGTGTTTCAGATTATTTGTAATGCAAGTAATTTTATAGTCTTCACTACATTTTTTGGAGTTAATAGAGACTTGCACAGTCAGGAAGTACCAATTCAAACACCATTTATTGAGGAAACTGTTCTGTGGCAAAACACAAAGACCAATTGCTGGAACTATTTTGTTTTAAATTGATCTGTCTGTAAGGACATCACCAGAAAAATTAAATCTGGTTTAGGTGTAAAGCACCATGCACATACATCACTATTCTGCATTCCTCTGCTTGTCATCTGAAATGGTTGGCTGATAAATGGTAAGGTAAGGTGCTTTATCATTACCCCTAGCACCTGGGAAATGGTCCAGTGTAAATTCAATCTCAGTGAATTATTAAAGGCATTTTTGGATTTGTGAAGTTGATAATAGTATTTTGTGAGTGTTCATTACCACTGTAATTTAATATTACTACAGAAATTGAGTTAAGAGACTGGTAGTCTGGTAACAGCTATGGGATGTAATTTATAATCATAAAAGAGAACAAATCCACACTTTACTACTGTGTCAGCAGTGTTTTGTAAAACATGCTTAAAGAAGCTAATTAAACTTCATAAGGCCTCTTGTAGCATTATAATCTGTCACAAGCTTTAATCTAATGAACAACTTAAATGATATTTCACTGTAGAATAAAATCTGAAGTGCTTGATCTTACTTAAAATTGGAATACAGTTGTTTCCCAGAAGAACTATCTGTAATATTCTGACTCAAGTAATGCTAAAATTGAGGTTTAGCATTACTTGTGAGTTTTAGCATTGCAATGAATTAGACAAAGTGCTAACTTGCATTATGTTTAATTGATGTATAGTTAATTTATTCAGAAAAGAGCTGCTCACACTGAAAAAAGAAAAATAAAATCAGACAGCCATGTAATAGTAGGAAAGTAAATGTTCAGTGGTATGGAAGACCATAGCTCTTGCAGCAAGATAGCTTGTTGATACAGCAGTGTCAGGCGCCTGGAATGTCCATGGACTGGTACCGTTTTGTGTACTACTTTCTTTGTTGAAGTCAAGATGTTTTCATCATCTTTAGCAGGGACTTGAAACTTGACTGTGAAGAAAAATTACTAAAATATAAAATGTTGAGTAATTGAGCAGTGCTTCTGCACCTCATTTGCTGCTCTGAAAATGAAACTGAGGGGAAGAATAAATCCTTCATGTACTTTTAGATGTTACTTAGGGCACAGTGAACGTTGTTGAATCCCAACAGTCCACCCAGCACAGGCACAAGCAGTGTTTGACAAGATGCTTTCTCTTCAGTTGGCTGCTGGTTCTTCCTGCAATGTACTGCCATATCCAATGAATAAATAATTTAGAGTCATCGTTAACTCAGGCTCATAGATAATTCAACCTTCTTTTCTAAAAAACTTTCACAGATTAGGAGCTGTAGACTCTGAATAAATAAATCTGTTTACAAATTAATTCCTTTCAACCTAGTATTTTCATGAAGCTTTTGCTGTCAAACTGTCCTGGCTCATTATATTCCCAGCTTTCACCTACACATGCTACTACTATAAATATTATAGTTGAAGCCATAATTTGTTTTTTAAATTTTATATTGTTCTTCATAACCAAATCTTGCTTAGGCAATCAAATTCAGCAGCTGATGTCTTCTGTACTTGTGTTACTTCCCTTTAGTCTTGCTTATTGTCAAGACATACAAAGTTATTTCTTCTTGCATTATTTTGTTTACTGAGAATTTTTTGAGGTCTGATTAGAATTGTGAGGATTCTTTTCTGGAACTATTTTTTTTTTTTTTTTTCCCAAGCCAGGAATTCTTTTGTTTTCTTGTTGTTATGTTGCATTAGAAGAGCTATTATTTTATCTCTCTTTCTAAAGGAATAAGCATAATAAAGAAAAGACAAAAAAAGTAAAAATGTATCTGTGTTTGACAGTGATGATTGAATGACTGAAACCATCATAGCAGCTTCTATTTTGGCTAAGTTCCAGTGTCGTCTCATTTAACTTTCATAATATTTTGAAATATTCTGCAATGAATCCTGATAAAATCTGACAAATTCTTTCATGAAAAATATATGGTGGATGGATATTGCTATTCAGACTTCCTTCAAGATAACTATTTTTATAGCAGTAATCTTTCAGTAGGTAATCTGTAGAGTTTAGTCATAGTTCTTTGTTCATTTAACTAATGATGGCATTGCAGAAGGAAGCCCCAATAATTAAAGATATAAACCTATCCATTTTCCTAATGAATGAGTCACCAATCTTTGCTATTTTTCTACTGAAGGCGTTTTGTGCTTCAGAATTTGTCAGAAAAATATTCTGTCAGTAGAAAATATCTGTGGGTATAGACATGTTTTCATCACAGAGCTCCAGGAGTTCAGCCTTGTAGTCTACAGATTCCTATACTTCTAGATCCTTAATTTCATTGTCACGATTGTATATTGGTATGTATATCTTTAATTGCTGTTTGCAGATGTTATGGCCTATCCTAAAGTGGCTCTCATTGAAAAACGCTTTTTGTTGCTGTTCCCAAGGTCATGATAATATAATGCTGACATCTCTGTGTGGTGAATATCTTGTGTTCCTGAATATTTTTTATACTTTTTTTTTTAATTGCTTTTTTATCAGCTCCTGGATAGCAATGTTCTCATACTCAGGGGACTTTGAAGTTTATTTCTTGGGTCCTTTCATTGCATTTGTAGCTTTTGTCATTGCTTATGGTATTGTAAAGTTATGAAAATGTATCTATCAGATTTTGGGAGGTTTTTGGCAGATTTTAATTACTTCTCTACTTTCCAATCAATTCTTTCCCCATAAATTTAAGAATTCTCCCCAGTCTGTATCCCAAGGTCAATCAGATCAAGTTGGATTCCTTCATAGAAAGCAGAAAGAAATTGCAAGAATTACATAGGATTTATCTTTCTCACTTTGTCTCCATGTTTTCAGACCTGAATGCCTTTATGAGGTTTTTTGTTGTCTGGAGGTTTTTCATGCCTTTCTAACTTTTTTGTAGGATTCTTAAAAGCCATATTGAAACACTAATTACCATTACTTCTCAGCTACTGTTTTCCATCTGTGATATACACTATAGACCACAAAATGTACCATGTGCATTTTGATCACAGTTTCTGCTGCAGTAGCAATGCCAATGTTGCTCCACAGAAGACAGAAATTGGAATGTTATTTGTGGTGAAATCTTTTTCATGAGATAAGCAGATTTCTCTAGGCTTGAGTTGAACAACAGCCCAATGACCCACATGGAATTGTTGTGTCAAAACTGACTTCAATCTTATAGGGAACAGAAAGTTAAAAATACCAGATTTTGTCTTTGAAAGGAATTCAGGGTGCTTTCTTATCTCTATGCTGGGGGGTGGTTCAGCTTTTCACAGGAGAAAGAAAAATTTCCCAGGGAAGGAATAAATGAAAAATAAATCAGAATAAGTTCACGTTAGCATTGTGCCCAACGTGTAAAGTAATTACTTTAACAAGCCAATTAACTTTAATAGACTGTCCCACTGTTCCCTTGTCTCCTTAGCTGACCTGTCTGTTGAAGCTTTCTGTAAACTTAGCACTCTATTTGCATAGCTGCAAACAATTTGAGGCTGCTATTGTTGGTTAATCTACAATCTGAACCTGATTTAATTGCAAAGAATTTTAATGAAATGTTCAGGGTGGCAGGAAGGAAAGAGGAATACATAATGCATATATGTTTTTCCTGCTATAAAGAGGTAGCAAAATATGTGAACCTACACTGATGGAAATGAGGTGTTTGGTGAAGGAGACAGACACTGAGGGTCAATAGACTATCTAACCTAAAATTTCAGCAGTGATACAAAAACAATGGCAGCAACATGTGCAGTAATGTATTTTTGCATGCTGATGACACTTTTGAAACAGTCTGTGGGTGTTATTTAATCAAAATTTGTCAATTTTTAAGAGTTAGGGACTCCTTTAAAAAAAACTATTATTTTTAAGAGACACAGTAGCAAAACCTTTATATAGTTAAGCTTTGGATTGGAAGTAAACTAATAATACACAAACAAAACAAACAAAAGTCTTGAGTGGATGCAGTGGATGCAACCAGCTTCAGAGTAAAGGATAACTCTACACAAAGATCTTTTGTATACAGATTCTTCAAGACATACATTCTACATTATTTACATTGAGTCAAGACAGTTCAATAAAGAAAACAACTCTTCCATAAACGCTATCTATACACCATGAAAACTTTCTTTTTAATAATAATAATATATTTCTGGCTTTTCTGCAATATAAATATTATTTTTAGAATTTTGTATTTGTATTTTGTCTTATAATTAATTGTGGTTTTTTGTACTAGTGAAGTAAGTTCTCTAAGTGTTGCATGTCCAGTGTATGCAGTGTACCTTGAAAAGCAGTATGTAGAGCTTCAAAATACATAAAAATTTGGTGGAACAGTAAATTACTCACCCTTTCAGCAATTAAAAATAGCTGTCTTGCTATCTAGCTATGCTGTTCAGTGTGCTGGCTTTAAAGGCTTTGCCTCTTAGCCCCAGTTATACCTATGTAATGATGTTCATTGTTAGTAGCACTTTTTTTCTTTCCAGAGGACATCTGGCTGTTAGAAAGTGATAAGCAAAGCATTGTTGCTTTCACTGGGAGCCCTAAAATATCCCTAAAAGGGCTTGGAAGAAGGCTTAATTCAGGAAATATTGCTTATCAAAATCCATGCTCATTTACCGCACACGAAGACTGGTTGACTAAAGGAACAGGAATACATTTGGATAAATTGAAAAAAATAAACATTTACTATTGAAAGACAACACAGAAGCAACTTCCCTCCTGGTGGAAGCAGTGTATCTGCATAGTGTTACTGAGGCAAGAATCTAGTTCACAACAGGTATATCATTAAGCAATAAGGAAAGTGAATACATTTTGTGTTCAAATTTAAAAG
Organism: Parus major; assembly: GCF_001522545.3. Taxonomy (NCBI): domain Eukaryota; kingdom Metazoa; phylum Chordata; class Aves; order Passeriformes; family Paridae; genus Parus; species Parus major. Next base: position 91,475,542 of record NC_031770.1, read on the forward strand.
TAAGTAGACATTCACCTGGCTTCCAGTATATGTTATTGTAAACAGCTATTAGGTGGTTGCATTGTGATTACAATTTGGTAAGGTGTTTTCTCTCCCACCCCACTTTTCCCCCAAGAGAAAGAACATGGCAATTTATATTGGCATGAGCAATAGATCACCTGAAAATAACTGTTTTAATTATGTCTAGAATCAGAATTCCCATAGCATTTCTTTGGAAAACATCTCTTAGGAAGAGTTGGATTTTTTTCTAATTTTCTCTGGCTTGTAAGCTTTTCTGTGGTCATGGGATTTCTTTGTTTATTTGTTTTTATTTGGAAATACAACTGTCATATAATTTAGAAGGGTCATATATACAAAAATAGAATGCATCTGTTGCCTGATACTCTATGAGGTTATGTGTTAACAGGGTATTGTGGCCATATATTAACAGGCCTTGTACAGATAAGTTTGGTTTGAGAGGAGGGGGGACATTTAATTTTGGAATAAATGTTTATTATTTGAGAAAAAACATGTGCTATTACTTATTTTGTCCTCTGTGACATTTGGGAGATACCAATAAACCAAATCATATAACTCCTTAACAAGCTATCAAGCAGTAACTCCTGAACCCCTGCAAAACATACTGTTCCTTTCTTTACACAGTAACAATAATTTAAAGTAAAATATATCAGCTTCATAAAATGGAAAAGTTTTACATCAGTTTGAGGAAGTTCTGTTTTTTTTTTTTAATTTAAGTTCTTCGTTGTTAGGCTGAAATTTTGTCTAAACAAGACGCAGCCAACATTTTCTGTCAAACTGTCATAGGTGCTCTTTGTCACATTCTACTGCTGATACAACCCAGAAATTTTATTTCATTATATTATAATTTCAAATAAGGGAGACAAGTTTTGTAAAGGTGGAGACCTAAATGTCAATTCCCATTTAGTATAGGGGTTGCATGATCCTTCCTGTTTGCAGTTATTTTCTGATAGTTACCAAACACTTTTTTTGGGGGAACAAGAAGTCTTTTTGTTTGTTTTTAACCAGTATCTTAAATTTCTCTCTACAGACAAACTGGGAAAACAAAAAAACAAAAAACAAACAAAATCAAAATCAAGACCAAGCCAGTTGGGAATATATTACTAGAAAATTGTGTTGTTCTCCATTAACTTTATTATTGGGCCAAAGCTTGTGTTTCAAATGGAAAGAGTTACTTTTTGACACCTAAGGATAGCTTAAGAAAACAAAAAGGTTTTTTACTTAATGAAACAACCCTAAGTGCAAAATAATATGGTCAATGTAATGAGAACAAGTTTAAAAAGCAGATAAGTCAGCTTGCTTGGAAAGATATAGTAAGGATGTAAACATTTGCCTTAGCTCTATCTAATCCAAATATCAACAAATCCCAATAAGGTTAACTTTTTGCCTCTTGAGAGTATTGATGAAACACGTGCTGTCACTGAAATGAGTAAATGCAGTCATTTTGGTTTAACTCAGTGCTTAACATCCTTAGGAAAAAAAGTGATAGACCTGCACAAATCTTCTATCCCAAGAAAAATCTTATAGTTTAGAAATACTAATAATATCATTTGGACATGTAGTTAGGGTTACACCTACATGGAGGGTTTGTTTGCTTGTTTGTTTTTAATGTTACCAATATTATCATTGCTTTGCTGCAGTCATGCCAGTGTTCCATCCAAACAGTATATTTGTTAATCATACTCAAATTTTCAAACTCTTTATCCAAATTTAGAATTATGTCCACATGAAGGTACAAAACAATACAACATTCAAAGATGCTAATTGTCAGCATCTTAGCAACCACATTTTGTTACACGGTGAATAGATTAAACAATAAAACTTATAACACAAAAAAATTACATTTTCAGGGTTCTCAGACAGAAACATTTTATAGTCTTTTTTATAGAAATGAATAAACTCCTAATGCCAGATGCAGCCAATATTGAAAGCTCACTGCATAAGGAATTTATCAGGAATTCAGTACAGATCAGGGATTTTCAGTTATTACCTAACTTGGTAATAATCAGTCCATAAAAACTGATCTGAAATTACCTGGTCTTTTCAGTCAGATAAAGGCTGTGCTATTTTTTAACACTGATGTACTAAACATAGAATGTACCTGGAAATACAATATTAGCTGTAGTAGCTCTATCAAGGATGGGTCAATTTAGATATCATTTCTTTTTTAATGGTCTCTATTTTTTCTTAAATAGACGTCTTTAATAGTAATATAGTATATCATGTTTCAAAAGTAAGTTAATTTTTCTTAAGTTGCATCTGTGAGTCATTTTTGACAGAGAATGCATATCTACTAGCTTTATTTCAAACATAGGAAGGAAGATGAATAATCTTTCACCCAGCAAGTTTCAAAAATAAAAGAGTTAAAAGATAAATGAGTGATTATCAGATAATGGAGAGTTAAAATAGGAAAATATCAAAGAGGTGGACCAATTTAATTCAGTTTCAATGTATAATATTTACAGTTTGATTTATTTTTTTTCCTTTGTTTGTTTGTTAGTTATTTGTTTGGTTTTTTTTCAAATGGAGTAGTTTGAGTTGGAAGGGACCTTCAAAGGACATCTAGTGTAACCCCTCCACAATGAGCAGGGACACTTTCAACTCGATCAGGTTGCTCGAAGCCCCATCCAATTTTATATTGAATGTTTCCAGGAATGGGGCATCCACCACTTCTCTGCACACCTGTGTCTGTGCTTCACCACTCTTATTGTAAAAAACTTCTGCCTTGTATCTAATCCAAATTGATCATCCTTCACCTTAAAACCATTACCCCTTGACCAATTACAAAAGTCACGGCTAAAAAGTGTGACCTCATCTTTCCCAGACCCTCTTCAAGGTGTTCTGGGGCCTTCTCTTCTCCAGGCTGAACAAGCCCAGCTCTCTCAGCTGTCTTCAAAGGATAGGTGCTCCCTGTTCATGGCCACTCTGACAGGTCTAGGTCTTTATTATGCCCAGATGTGGTTGACAGATAGAGTTATTAAGAGTTTTTAAGAGAAAATGCATTGAAGATTTTTTTTTTTTCTGGTGGTCGTGGGTTTTTTAGGGGATTTTTTTTTTTTTTTGGCTTTGTTTCCAAGAAAATAAAGTAAGCTGTGTACCGATTTACCCCTGGAAGACCTCTAATTCTGTCTATTCACAGCTCCTTTTCTCCCCAGTCTGCAGCTGGGAAAAACGTATTTTTTTCTTTTAGCAGATATAGTTTAAATCTATTGTAAGGTAACAGGAGTTCATTGATTTATGGTCTAAGAAATTAATAATAGAGAATCAGAAAAGAAGATAGAGAAACAATTTTCCTTATTGTTGTGGTCGAACATGTCTGATAGATCAATCCTAAACTCATTCCCAATAGTCACTGCAGAAAGGCAAAATCTAAAAGAGATCTTAAAAGTATTCTCACAGTCAACTTTTAAAGGCTGTTGCTAAAAATCCCCATATTTGGGCTGAGGTTTTAAATGCAGAAATCTGTGGAGGTTTTTCTTAGTCAGAACAGACAATGAAATTTCTGCAAATGAAAGTCTAAGAAGAAAAATCGTAAAGTATTTCTTCCAATGACTTTTTAAATAATTTTTCCCCTGGATTTCTGTTTTTCATAGGTTATTTTATAACAAAGCCAAATGGGATATTTAAAACCTTTCATTAAAACAAAAAACCAGAACAACTCATCCAATATAAAATATATAATGGAGAACAGTTACTAAAGTAGTGAAATAAATTTAATTGCAAGGAATGGAAAAAAAAAATTTCAATTAATTATAATTGTATATTCATTTTAGTTTACTTTGAAAATCTTACAGTAGCAATCACAAATGAAAAATATATTATAAAGCAGCACAGAACAATCTTCCTCAACCCAAAAAGTATAGTAGGTACCTGACATATTTAAAAATGTCCCCTATCAAATATTTTTATGTACCTAAAAAAACTGCCCTGGATATTGTTTTTATAGCATTTAAGTGACTTTTTCAGAACAGTTATAATAAGGTTGATGGTTTCTGGCCATTGCTACATCTTTTTTCTGCATTGCTTCTTGTTAGATCTTAATCCTCCACTAGTAATTCACAATAATTGAAGGTGAAAGAAATAAAAAATTAAAGAATTGGCAACTCCTATTTAGATGATCGATTTCTGAATTTTGTTGAAGAATTTAAAGTTTTCACTATATGGGACGATAATTTGTTAAGGGATTAACAGTACAGGGAACACAGTAAAAAATGTGGACTTTTCAGAACGTTAACAAATATGCCTGTCTGAATAATTGCAATAAAAACACTATAACTGCAGTTCTCATAAACAGAATACTGTGAGTTTTATAAGACCTGCATTTTGTTATTTCAGCTGCTAATAATTACACTCAGCTATGGAACAACTTTTAAAGCAGAATTTTATCTCTGGAGTATTCAATTACTATATATTTGTAACAGTAAAAATGCCTTCAATTTAGTTTCATATTTGTTCAATTGTGAGCTTGTTTTAAATGTTTGTTTCACTTCAGCATAGCTGCCCTTTTAACCTCAGGACCCTACACATATTTTTTCTGTCTCTGGATGCAGAACTCCTTGAATGTTACAGAAAAGTGGCTTGCAGAACTCAGAGCCTGGGTGGAATATCATTGTATTAAACAATAAAATCTAATTTATTGTGGTGTTCTAGAACTTAATGTTCCAGTTTACTGGACAATGAAAGCTATACATCAGAAAGAACCTAGACATATAAGGAATTATTGTTTTTTTATTCATCAGCTTTAGAGCAGTAATAATCTTCCAAAGGAGCAATATTCAGAGTGCCGTGGAATATTGTCCTTATGATGTTTGTTAAATATCACAACAGTAATCAAGAAAAATATTTGCTATCACTGTTGAATCAACAAACCAAGATGTTCCTAATAAAACTCTTTTCCAAATGCCAGTTACAAAACATAAAAAGCTCTTGCCTTTGGTTTTAACCTCTAGCCAAACACAAAGTAAGTGCAAGTATCACGTACAGTGTGAAGTATGTCAAAATACACACAAGAGGCTGGGGACTTTTATGCACAAAATTTGCCTTTGGAGAATAAAGTTCTGAGTTATGCCATGTCCCATAAGCTGAATTACAATGGCATTTATATGCCTTGGATAATGCTCAGATGTTGATACTTAATGATCTCTTCACTGTAGCTCTCACATTCCAAAGTGAGATTCATTTCAAACTCATGTGGAAGTCTAAAATACCTCAGATGATATGTACTCCCAAAATCCTCTCCATTGTCTATAAAAGGACCTTCTCACAGCTGGAGACCACTCACTGCCAACAACTGAAATTAGATAATGTGAAGCCTTACATTACATCTTCTCATTTCACTGCCAAAAGGCTTAAAAGACAAAGGGTTTTTAAGCATATGTGTAGACTGCTGAGACAACATAAGGAACTTAAGCTACATCTTGGGACAATATGATTTCAATATGTTTTTGGAACATATATAAAATTTCTGCTTACATGTCCATTTTTACCTCTATGGCTATGGCCTTATCACTTAAAACTTTATTCATTTAAGGGAAAAAGAAAAGATATAGCCTTAGAAAATTGTTATCCTGATTTAGTTTTAAATAAGTTATCAGCCGATATGTTCCAGTATCCAGTATATGCTAATAAGTGCCATGAGAATGGAATAAAGTGAGTAACCAATATTTTGCCAGATTCAAATCATCCCCAAATGAATACATAAAATTTACATAATGCATTATCACAGGAAAAATAGTCTTCTTATTTTTCTCTCGTTAAGAATCATTCCATATGAAATATACATCTAAAATGTTTACTGGACAGTGTTTCTTTATAATACAATGAAGTTAGTAATGAGCTTAATGAATGTAATAACTACGCAGTAATGCCACATAAAACAGTTATGGAACATAGTCCTTTATTTAATGTTGGATTATTTCATTTTGAAGAGGAACTTTCACTGCTTGCTTTCATTTATTAATGATAAGCCTTCTACTCTCAATGTGAAGGATAACAACACATAAAAAAATATTTCAGTTTTAGACTACTCAGGTGAAAGTATCTGAATCATTGAAATTGACAATGTTATGATAAAACCTTATTCTTGGACTTATTCCCTTACTCACCTATGTTTTCCTTTCTTTCAACCATTTTGCAGTCATCAATTCTGTGTTTCATTCAAGCTATTTTCTTAAACCCAGACTGTTTTTAAGACATAAGTACTTGATAAAAAATTCTCTGGCAAACTCCTTGTGGTCCATCAGGGCTTAAAGTGATTGTCATTTTTTTTTCCTTTACAGCACACATCTTCTGTGTTACTACTAGTCATTAGTTTTCCTGGCTCACCTGAAAACAGCTCTGTCAGTCTCACTGAGCTTCCCAGGGACATATCCAGTTCTCCTGAACAATTCTCAGGAGAGTTTCAAGGGGTACTTAGCAAGCTAAGATTTGCTAAGTCCTCCTATGTCTTTAAGTTAGGGTGAAAAACCCTCACCCAAAACCATATTCATTGATTTGAATTCATTCTTGTCCCAAGAAGTAATAAGGTAAAATGCAAATGGAAGTAATTATTCACAGCATCCAGTATAACAACTCATTGTTAAGGAAGTGGGCAGAGAAAAATCATGCTGGATCTAATGACTTTTAATAAGAAACACTTCACACTGCCTCTCTCTCTCTACTTCTCCCCACTTCTGAACCCTTTTCCTGTAGATTATGTTAGCTGTTACAAATAATCTCTTATTTCAAATGTTACATAAAGAAGAATTTACACTTTTCATGTTAAACTGGATAGTTCTTATTTAGGAGATAACCTGATCTCACTTATCAAGAATAATAAGTATTGTTTCACTTCATTGGTATTGTAAGTAGTCTAAATCGTTAGGCTATCGATCCCTTCTTAAATTTTGTTGAGTTGTTCCCTATTTTATATTCATCTATAAATTCTTCCTTTCCCAAGTCATGACCTCCAGCTCCATTTCACTTTGCTTTTCCTGTGCTCCTGACACTGAATCTGTGCCAGATCTGACTCGTTTCTCTTTCCATGAGCAATTTAATTCACTAAAATGGTACACCGATGTCTCAGCTGAAGGGATTGGGAAGAGAAGATAATTTTCTTCCATTATAGACTTTAAATAAGATCACAGAAATTCCAGCAAGAATCAAAGCTGACACATGTAAGGAAGGGCACTAAGGAAGCAAAGGATTAAGGAAGTTAGTAAATGCAGGAGGGAAGAAGAGAAAATAAGATGACACTTATTTTAGGCAACAGCTGCTTATCAGAGCATCTCATGTCTGTGAAACTGCAGCCACAGTATGTGTTTCAGTGTCAAACCCTGTAACACAGCTCACAAAGCTACACATTTTCTTACAGCTAATGCAGCTCACTGCTTGCTCTCAATTAATACCAGATATGGCCTTGACCATCCTGGTGTTACAATGAATATGAGGTAATAAAATTCTACCATTATTTTTTTGTATATCTATGCTAAATATAAAAATTTACATATAGAATATAGACAATACATGCAGAGAGACTATATATACAGACATGCATAGACATTGTCTTCATTTATTTGCTGCAATAATCGTACTTTAAATCTTGAAAAACTAACTCCTGTTATTTTGTCAATTAGTGAGTGATGATCCTTGAAAGTTCTTGTTTGGACCTTTATCTACAGGCATGCTCATAGAAATATTTAGGCTAAGATGATTGCAAAATGGAAGACAGCTCTCAGCTGAAAATTAGGGTACAGTTTTGTTCTTCATTTCCTAATCCAGACACCTTTCAGGGAACCTCATTAAATGTTTGTCCTTGTTCCAGCCACAATAGAGTTAATTTTTTGCAGTCATAGTAGGGGGCAAGGTCGTGGTTATGTCAATGAGGTTTATGTGTACCACAGGGCATTGCTGAGGGTAGGAATAAGGGACTCGGACTTCCAAAAAGAGTGTGGCGTCTGGATGAAAAATCTGTTGGCATTGTCTGCCATTGTTCATTGCCTTCGGGTCCCCATGAGCATATTTGCATATGAATCACCCTCTTTTTCGTACATTTTGCTACTATTTTGCTTTTACTGTTCCTATTTCATTGATGGTTTTGGTAAATTGTTCTTATTTCAACACATGATCTTCACATTTTGTGCCTCTGGTTCTCAACTCCATCCCACTGGGGTGGGAAGGGAAGGAGAAGGGGGGAGCAAGTGAGCAATAGTGTGGTTTGGAGTCTTGGTGGGAGAACTAAATTGGGGAATACCATTCCTAAATCATGCCAACATTTGACATGCTTTAAAAATGAATAAATAGATAAATAAATACATCTAGAGAATAGAAATACTTATGTGGTTAAGGAAATATAGAAATAGCTTGGTAACTGATGCATGATAGACTTTTGGAGTGCTTCTGTGGTTTGTTTTTTTTACTCTGAATTAGTCCTTACAGAGTGTGCATTTTTGAATTTTGTTTAGACTCGATTAAATTAATTTCATCCTATTTCACTGTATTTTTGAAAAAGTTATATTGCTTCAACTATCTAGATGGTTGGGTTAATACGAAACAGGGAAAGTAGCTAAATTAGAAGGATAAGGGTAGATGAATCGACAAAACCCACTCTAATTATTTTCTGCATTTTCATGAAACTGAAGTGTCACTAGTTTTTATAAGAAAAGATTATCTGTTTGTTATAGTCAAAACAATATCAAGAAAGGTACAAAAAAAAATTGGTTTATTTCTTCAGACAAAAGCATTAATTAATTTATTTTATTAACAGATCCAAAATCAAAACCAAAATTACATCTATCTAGATTAGTTCTCTTAAATAAATATAAAATAGTTTTGTTGTACCTCAGTTTGAGTCAAACAATAACTACTGGAAAATCTTAACTAGAGAAAAAATATTTCAGTAGCAATCCTGTTCTTGTAATAATTTTGATAAAGTATATCACAATCTCTTGGTAATGCAATAGACTTCAAAGCACTTTTTGCTTCTATATCTGACATACTAAACATACGGAAAACATTAATCCTTCAAGCCTGCATGGAAACAGAATGTCTTATTACTTGCATAAACAGTAGATTTGTGTCTGTGTAAGGAAATGATGGAATAAGAATAGAAATTAAAACACCACTTGAAGTAGTATAACATGAAAAAGTTTGTCTGCGGCTCTCAATGATCAACAGAAAGAGAGTTTCCTCTGCTGTCTCTGATCCTGAAACAGCCTGTCTGCCTTCAGATTTAGAAGGAAAATAGCTGGGGTTGTTTAATTATTTCTCATTACTTCTTGTAAGATGCAGTGTTTGCCAGCAGAGGTGTAGTATGATATCAATATAACTATAAAGATCTCAAAATATGGCCCTTTAATTCTTTATGATTCTGGAACAGGTACAGGAATTTCCTGCAAGTCTATCTTGTTCAGTAGAGCACAGTGAAAATCTAGTATGCAGAAATTTCAGCCTTTAGGTTCCATGTGCAATTCTCATTCTAAGCCCTCAGGAAAACACAATATCTTACAGTGTTATTTGAAAACTTATTTTCTGTTTGCTTCTTTTCTTCCCACAGGATTACTATTTAACATGATACTGAGTGTTTGATACTCAATGAACAAACAGCTATTTAATGCTTCCTTCAGTCCCTTTCAGTGCATGGCCACAAATACTGTTAAGCCCAGAGCATTCAAATACGTCACTTGTCCAAGTGACACTTGCCAGTTTCAGCCCCCTGATCCTAGAAAATAAAAGTCCTGGCTGCCATCAGTACAGGAGATGAAAACTCAACACTCCACAAGTCAAACCAACTATTTCCAGAAAATGCACAAGTAACATTATTTATACATATGTGTGTGTTTGTTCTTGAACAACATGATTATGGTAATTTAGATATCACTTCTATCCAAGGCTAGGGCAGATTTTTAAGACTATCTGTGCTAGGCCTTAAAATCAGTTTCAAAAATGCATTGCATTTTTCATAGTGGAGGCAGAATACAAATGTAAATGAAGAATTTAATTTCTTTTTGATTACTTCCCATACAATATTTTTTTCAGCTTAAAGGAACAGAGAAACTTTCAGTATTCTTTTTATACAGCATTGGGGAAATCCTTAGTAGAGATCAAAAATGAAATCTTGTAAGGAGAACTTTGTTATTAAGAAATAATGGGGGGAACTTTATCTTATCTGAATAATTTGTCTGATACAAAGCAGTTCCAAGCTTTCATCTGATTTTAGATTTAACACCTAATCTGAGCTAAAATTACCTATTTTTATATGCAACAGGAATGAATACTATGTATGTGCACTTGAAATAAAGGTAATTTTACCTTAGTTGCATCTTTGGTTTCTTAGCAACCTACCAGCACAAGTCCTGCCTGCATTCAGTATTTCCTGAACACCTCAGAGCAGGTGATCACATTTCCAGTGCCTGTTGGGACCCTGTGGTTTACACAGTTGCCTACACTGATCCCATGAGAGATCAAGGGAGCACACATCAGTCACGGGCAGAACAGCTTCAATATGGGTGTGCTGAGGCACTGGGACAATATAACTGTGGTGAGGACTGGTTGCCCACAGGAGCAGTGGAGGCCCCACGCCTTGGAGTGTTCAAGGCCAGATTGGATGGGGCTTTCAGCAGCCTGGTCTAATGAAAGATGTCCTTGCCTATGGCAGGTGGCTGCAACCAGATGACCCTTAAGGTTCCTTCCAAGCCAAACCATTCTACCATTCCAAGATTCCATTATTTCCTGTTGTTTTAAACTTAAATAGTACAGATTCTTAAACAGAAATTGTTATGAAGGACTACTGTTCAATTTACCAATATGGACATAACCAAAGTGCTAGTTTTCTGTAAATATGAAACTAATATATAAAGGTAATGTGTAACAGTGATGGCTACACTGAGTCAGAGGAAGCACACGTGGTAGCACCAGCACACACACGGGCACTTAGCCACAAATTGTGGTACGTGGTGCACCTCTCTGCTGGTAGAGCTCAGAGGAAATTGTTCTTTGTGGGAGGGATCCTTCCATGTGTAGAATGTCACCCTGAGTATCTGCTGGGCAGTGGTGTCCAGCCTCTCTGTTGGTGAATTAGAGCAGCTAAATTGTAAGCACATCCACCAGCCATGCACTTGCACTTTGCATACCAAAAAAACAAATAAACCTGTGTTCTAGGGACCCCTTCCCCCTTTGTCTCTTTTGCTGTAGGTAAAATATTCCAGTTTTTGGGACTGGGATCTAAGTCTCCTTGACGTTACTGATTTTTATTTTTTATTTTATTTTTTATTTTCATGCCTATAATGTTCCGATTTTTTTTGTTTAATTTTAATATTTACTGTGTGACAGAAAGAGGTTATTTGTCTCCTATTTAATTATTTTAAAAAAACAAACTAACAAACAAAAAACAAAACAACAAAAAAACCCAAAGAAACCCAAACAAGCCCAAAACAAAGCAAACCACCTAGTGGCAAGTAAGGAGGAAAAAAAACCTATTTTCATGTAATACCTCAGCTTCTGTGTGAGGTACAGATCTGACGGCTTTATCAATTCAGGTGATGATTTGTCACTTTCATCAGTAACCATGTCCACCTCTCTCTTCCATACAAAGCTTTGGTAGCCCATCCTTTAGAAATTCCACGAAAATTATCAATTAACATGTAAAGAGGAATTTTACTCTGTATCCACAAAATTTTTGATCTGCCATTACTGGAAACTGAATTTTTCCATAGGAAGTCCCACATACACAAGATGAATGCTACAGAGTGAAGTACTTTGTGTAGGAGCATCATTTCTGATGCCCATATGTTAGCCACAGAATTCCCAGCTAATGCTCCCAGAATTTCTTTGTTTTTTTTTAAAATTTGTGTACTCTAGTGAAGAGGTTTTGAAAATGTTACAGAAAAAAAAACCACCACTGTGCCATACACTGGTTATAACTTTCTTCCAAGAACCACTAAGGTTTTTTACCCTTTCCCACTTTCTCCAACTAAAACACAAGCAGCATTGCTGTTAAAGAACATATTCCTATCTAGAGCTAAGTATATGAAAGAAATCATGCAGCTAAATTAGAGCTCTGCTAAAATAGGTTGTGTAAAATACTCTCTCAGTGTCATTTTCATATTATTTCATAGTATTATGGGGAGATTTGAGACTGTCTAGAACCTTGTGGAGTTCACATAGACATGAAAATGTCTTGTGTATTGTGTGTCTGGGAAATATCATGCTTTCATAATGATATTCATTTAATCTTTTATTAATGTACAATGCAATTCATATTATAATTTAATATTTCAGCATAGAGTTTTGCCAGCTTTGAGATTCAGAGCTCTGGATGTACTAGATAGAATGTTACTACTTGTATGTTTCTTTTTTAAAAGAAAACAATCCCCTAAAACAGCGTTTCTAGAATGTAACTTTATGTACTTGGAAAAATGAATGTTCAGTGATATGAACTACAGCCTATGTGTAGTCAAAACATTTAGATTTAGCATTTGTTTTGCCAATAACTGAGATACTAACAAAGATATATTCCATATTCCAGATATGGTTTTGTTTTTTCCTTTTAGTTATATCACTGTGCTTTCTATATGCTCACCCAAATTCTAAGTAGATTTGAAACATAAAAGGCCAGTTTGTAGTTAGAAATATTTAGGTTCTCTAAAATAGTCTGAAGTGTGTCTGAAAGAATATATAAAGTGTAAAAGTCCATCTGAATGAGATGTAGAAACTTACAGGTGTCAGTGTTTTAACCAACACCTTTAAGAACTATTTAATGCGATGTTTAAAATGAACATTGTAAATCTTGTAAAAGACCAACCCTTTTATTTCCAGTCAAAACTGTTTTTAAGTAGGATTTGGGTTTCCCTTATGTTGTTAACAGGTAGATAAAGGAAATGAGATTATAAATAAAAACAAAATTTCTCTGATGTAGTTTCCATGGTTCAAATAGAATACAAAACATTCATTAAGAATGACTATATTTCAATATTTTGGTCTTGTTCTACTTAAGAAGAAAAAGGGATTCAGCCATATTTCTAACTAGACTTCTCCAGAATCATTATTGCTTAACATGATGAGTTTCCTAGTAATCTGGAATATTTAATGAAACTCTGATATCTCATATTGTGGTGAAAAAAGGCATCTATTTCACTATACTTATTAATTTTTTGAGGGAGACCAAATCCCATTTCAGTTTTATTATTTTTTAGCTCCAACAATATGTACTGTGTTTACTCTAGTACTGGGAAATCTACCCTCACACAGATGATATCTTATCTGGGAATTTCTGATATTCATCAGTTTGACTTTTGTTTCAAGCAATCAACATTTTTGAAAAGGCGAAACCTAATTTTGTGTACTTCTCCATAGTTATTCAGGAAAAAAAATCTAAAATGGTAAAATTTCAAATCTGGAACATTGTCATGCAAAACAAAAAAGTTAAAAAAGTTTACTATCTAGTAAACTAAGACATGAATTTTCATCATATTAGGTTCTCTGTGGTAGCTACTCCATTAACAAATGATGTAGTGTAATGAATGACAGTGGAATAACCCAGACTAGTCCAAGGGCCTGTTGCCTGTATTAGAAAAATTCTTCGTGCACTTTCTTCATATCCACAGTTAATGAAAGTTAGGTAGCCTGCATTCAGATGAGCTTAGACTTTTTTTTTCCTTTTTTTATTGTGGGTTGGACTTCATATACACAAAATCAGTTTTACCACCATAATTATGTATCAATAATTTACCACCCAAATTTAAAATTAGATAGCGTCCATAACCCTTATTTAACACTTCTCAATACTTGAGATTTGGTTTACTGTGAGGTAGCTACCACAACAGGGAGTCAGATGATCACTTGTCATAACTGAATAGGATAATTTTTTGCTGAATAGTTTGACATGTGCATGCACACTCTCTCACAAGACTGCTTTTCTTCTTTAATTAATGAAAAAATAGTTTGGAAATACAAGTTTTAACCATAAAATTGATAGCTGTAATGAGAAAAAAAACCCTCATATTTCTCTCAACATAATAGTTACTTGATTAGTAATACATTGAGATTACATGACAGCAGATCATTATGTTCATTAATATATTTTGAAGTTTCAGGGGTTTTTCTCTTTTAACTGATGTACACATGATTTTTTTTTTCCCCATTAATTTTAGATTCTTTTTTCTTTTTCCAGGTTGAGTGGTATGAATTTACCTTCTCCAGTTATCAGCAGTAAGAACTGGTTACGACTCCATTTTACATCTGATAGCAATCACCGACGGAAGGGATTTAATGCTCAGTTTCAAGGTAGGAAACCTATAAAAGCACACCTAAAAAAACCTTTACCTTTAAGCATCACTAAAGTGGTGATGGAATTTGATAATTGTATTTAAATATCACGATCACAGTAAAAAGCTGGCTCATATTACTACTGTTCTTACACTGCATATCTGCTTTCTGTGTGTGATCAGACGTCTCTAGGGATTTACTTTCAGAAAAAGTATATGTGCTTCACAATGCAGTTTGCTCTAAATATGAATTTGCTTGCTCACTTTTTTCATAATAATATTTTTGCTGTCAGTCTGATCCTTGCCTTAAAAACATGCCTGGAATGCAACTTGCAGAAAGTCAATTCCACAAAAAGGCAGACTCCCATCTAAATATTGTCTTCCTTCATTATTCAAAATCTAACTCTTATCCAGAAGTTTTTATTCATGGTTTGGAAATATGACTCAGCCACAGTATAGTACAAATTATGTTTCAGGCTCCTGTATATATATGCATATACAACTTCAAAAGAAGACAAGAGGATGTCAGTGTTGCTGTCGTTTCTGCTTATGTTCATGTAGATACTTTTTAAAATGCAATTTTTTAGAATGGATTCATTATTGATTTTTGTACTTTATAAATCATTACTCAAAATGAAAGACATGATAGTTATATTGAAAGTAGAAAAGCTTCTTAATTTATCTGTGCTTTTAAATTCTGCACTTACATAAGCTGTTTCAACCCTTTTGCCCCCCTCCCACAGCATCAAATCATTTAGGAGTTTAGACATCTCTGGTTTTTTTCCTGAAACTGTGGGACCTCTATGATTTTTAAAATGACAAATACACTGCAATGTCTATATTATTTCTGGTGACTGTGGCATGCACATCCAACGAAAGTATTTAATATACATAGTTCTTTTAGTTTTAAAAATATTTTGAATATTTCAGAAAATAAAAAAATCTGAAATTTAATTTCATTTTGCCAACTCAGTATAAGACTGTGGTCCTTTGCACTTACAACTTATTTTTTTCCAGAGTTTATCAAGGATGCATACATAATACCATTGCTGGGGACTATGAATGAAAATGCACTGCTTATGTTAGCACTGTGCCTTAAGCCTGTTAATTGGGGTCTACAAAAACAATGTGATTCATCCTGCTCATGCACCAGAAAACTATGAATGCTCAGAATAACAAGGGGAACATTTGGGATGATGCAACACACTGGAAAATGGCTTTTGTTCCCCCTCTATATATCTTATCTCTAGACAAATACTCACCAAGTAGTTAAAACTTTTGTGAAATATCTGGGGAGATCATTTTTTCAGATGTGTCTCTCTTGATCTGCATAATATTGGGTAGTATTGGAAGAGACCTCTGGAGTTTATCTAGTCCAGTG
The DNA here is from genome assembly GCF_001522545.3 of Parus major. Classification (NCBI taxonomy): domain Eukaryota; kingdom Metazoa; phylum Chordata; class Aves; order Passeriformes; family Paridae; genus Parus; species Parus major. The sequence goes on from NC_031770.1 coordinate 91,491,181, forward strand.
TCCTTCTCAAAGAAGGGTAACCTAAAGCAAGCTGCCCAGGACTGTGTCAGGTGGGTTTTGAATGCCCCCAAGATTAGAAACTCTGCAGCCTCTCTGGGCAACCAATGCCAGTGTTTACCCTCAGAGTAAAAAAGGTTTTCACGTATTTGTTAGTGGGATTTTCTGAGTTTCAATTTGTGCTTATTGCTTCCGGCTTGTCAATGGATATCGTCATGAGGACTCTGGCTCCTCCTTTCTTACACCCTCTCATCTAACAGGTATTAATGCACACCAATAAGAATTCACCCATGATGCCTCCAAGCCTTCTCTTCTCCAGGCTAAAATATGCCAGCTCGTTGAGGTTATCCCTTATGTTTTTATTTTCAGAAACTTATTTCTGTTAAAATTCAACAGCCTTGACATATATTTCCATCTTAGGTACTTCTCTCAAGTTAAATAATTATTTGAACTGATCATGAAACAAACAAAAAAAAAAAAGAGAAATGTCACAAAAAATAAGTCTTGTGACATACATGACCTTGTTTTCAGGCACAAAACCTAGCAGTGAAAGGATGCCTCCAATGTCTGATTGTCTCCAGACACAATTCTTGTACTTGTCCTCTGGGCAAATCCCACATTGTAGTCTATATGACTATGAGACATCCAAGAAATATTTTACTCATGGGCAACTATTCCCAATAGTTTAAACAGACTGTTTCAGAGTACACACATGTAGTTGTGATTAATGTGTTGATATATTGAGCTATCCTGTCTTTGAAACATGTAAAATAAATATATAGATGTTTTCATGTAACAATTTAGCACTCACTTTACTAATAGATGAGTCCCCAGTACCAGACCAAATTGAAGGAATTCTTTATGACTGTTCTAATTTCCCAGAAATTCTAAATCTTGACCAGCTGTCTTCAGGGCATTTGGGACTCTACTTTCTAATGTTACTGAGACTGCTTTCTCCTGTTGCTGCTTGCTAGAAAGAATAGTTCTTTCAGTCTGTGCTGTCTCTTTGTGACTGCTTGCTTGGTTCATTCGTGTGTGTGTGGTGAAGATGTATAATTGTTCTGCACAAGAACAATAGTCCATTATTTCAGGGAAATAGAAAAGTCAGTAATTTTAATTGCAGTCCTTAGATATTAAATGAAAGCAGTCTTTATACTTTATGAGATAGTAAGTTACTGTGTTTTAGAGTCCTTATATAGATTTTTCATGGTAGCTGTCAGGTGTAAATGCTAGTCACAAATAAATAATCACAAGATATTCTGCAAAAAGGGGTAGATTGCCCATTTGCAGATTTCATCACAAGGACTGTGGTGGGTTGATGTTGGCTGGATGCCAGGTGCCCACCATATTAGTCACTCACTCCTCCACTTCACCAGGACTAGTAAGAGAAAATGTATTGAGATAAGAACAAAGTATCACTCTTCAGGTACTGTCCTGGGCAAAGCAGACTCAACCCTCACATATTCTCACTCCTTTCTCTGGCTGCTAGTAATGCTGCACAGTGACATTTTCCTTCTTAAATATGTTATCCCATTGCTGATGGATAACCTTGGTCAGTGGCAGGTCAGTCTTGAAACCATCTGGTTTTGGTTCTATCAGACATGAGAGAAGCTCTGGCAGCACCACTACCCCCACAAAAAGCTGCCACTCAAACCCAATACACAAATATTCTTTTGATATTTTTATATTTTTAATATAAATCTATTTAAATCTATTTGTTTTGATCTCACACACCTCTTGTGGTTTCACTGGGAATTAGACTAAAATGGACTGGAGTTCCTCAGTCCTGAAAGTCACTGCAGGTAGAACTACTATAAGGGGCACACAAGCATAATCACCAGCTTACATACAACCATCCCCTGCCATTATTTTATTCCTATATTTTTGCATATCTGTTCCAAGCCAATTTAATCCATCCCTTTCCCTGATGCTGGTTCCTTTCCTAAATACTCCATAATTAGTCTTGTAAAATACCAAAATGCTCTTTCGTTTAACTCTACAGTGATCTCTGTATCCCTGAGCTGGCCACCTCTGAGATCTCTGGAGTGACTGGAGTGCTCCTAGAGTGAGATGTGCTCCAGCCCTTGGGGCTGGGTCTCACCGGGGACGGCCCTGGGGAGGCTGGGGTGGAGGTTGGATCTCTATGTTGGTTCCCCACCTTGCCCAGGACTTTCTGCCTTCTGCACTTGTGATGAATCTAGGGTGGATGTGGAAAGGCCAGGGTGAGGTGCCTTTTGTCTCACCCATCCACCACCATGTCCCTGTGCTCCTCTGTGGGTGAGCTTTTTATTGCCTCAGTGTCCTGGCTGCAGAGGGTGAAGGCCCTGCACCCATGTGGTCAGGGTGGTTTTGGGGGCCAGAAAAGGTTGAGTTCCCCCCCAGAAGCACCTCATTTTGCCTCTCCATTGTGGAGATTGTTGGGATCAGCTCTGTCAGGATCGTCCTCTGCTGCTGCTGCTCATCCCCATCCTGTTTCTCTGGGACATGGCTTGCAGACACGGTAAAGCCACTGTGTCTCCAAGACATGGTGCTGACCAAAGTGTGACCACTGTGACCACTGTGTTGTGGGGTCAAAACCCCAGCAGAGCCAGCCTCAATGCTGGAAACAGCCATGTGGAATCAAGCCCAGCTTCTGAACTGGCAGCATGGCATGGCACAGACAATCTGGCTTTCAGGGTTTTGTCCACCATTGGTTTCTGTTGTCTTGGACATAGGGACAGGGAGAATCAACCAAAGGAAGTGGCCACCATCTTGTCTTTGTCCCAGGGGCTGCATGGATGTGACCTATGGGGAGCGTCCCCCATCCTGTTTTTGTCCTGGCACCCACAAGGAGCTAAGTCAAGGTGGTGAACTCCTGTAGTTTGTAAAGCACCTTCTCTTTTTTATGCTTTTGTTATTGATATTGTTGCTGTTACTGTGTGTTCCTTATTCCATTGCTTTTTTTTTTTTCTTTTTGTTATCTCAATTTTTCTTTTTGTTATTATAGTCTCTGTCTTTATCCTCCTGTTAACTGGAAAGGGTGAGGGGAAGGGGAGTGGCTTATTTGGAGCTTAATTTCTGTCTGCTGTTAAATCCCCACACTAACCTAGCACATCTAGCAGTGTCACTGGCTTTTCAAAAGCAAGGCAGTATGGGATGTGGCATAACAAACCTCTTTGAGCAACAATGGGATTAAAACCTTTTTTCTTTTCCTAGTAAGAACTCAGATTATCAGACTTTTTTATATAGTTAGCATACAGATCCTTTAATTACTTTTTTTCCCCTCATATCAAATTAACATCATGTTTATTATCATTTTACCATAGCTATATTATTGCTGTAGCTTGGCCTTTTCCAGTCAGCCAAAACTAATACTAACAAGCAGTCAATTTAATTTTCATTTCTTTGTTTGATCTTTGATCAGGCAAACAGAATTATTATAATTTATTTCATTAAAATATTGGAATTACCAATTGGATTTAAAGCTATGCATAATTAATTTATTTGTTGAGCAATTTTTTCAGATCTTTGCAGCTTGCATTTTCAGCAATGTTTAGTACCCCATTTTTAACATGATCAAGAAAATCAGCTCACTGGTATAAAAAAAATTAACACTGTTCTAGAATTGCACTTCTTAATGCATATATGCTTCAATAATACATAACTTCAATAATACATAAATGCATAAATACAATTTTAAAATACTTGCCAAGCTGAATTTATAAATAAAATGTTGTAGTGTAAAAAGTGAATCCAAATGATTGGCATTTGGATATCCTCTTGAATCATATTTATTGTCCCGTCTTCCATCAGATTAGAGTAGAAGTTTAAAGAAAAATTAAAAATTTTAAAAATTAGTTAGGTACAGAGTGAAGGGTTTATTTTGGTATTTGTTGTTTTTTTCCTCTCCACACATCCTTTGTCCTTTACATTTGAGTTTTTGTATTTTGACATTGATTTCATCAATAAAAATATTTATGTCACAATTTCTGTGTGTCTAGCTGTGGAATTTTTTTCATAGTTTCAGAATTTCTAGTCAGAAGGAGGCACCATGTTGAATGCCCCAAAAAAAAACTGAAAAAATTACATTGCATTGACATTCTCTGCCTTGTCCTCTTCATGTCTGCCATACCAGCAACATTGGTCTCATGCAAATGAATTCTAGCAATAGATATCATTGGATATGGTTCTTGCTCTGCCTTGTTCCTTGGTGGCACTGCCATGAGAGGAAAGATGTTTTACAGTCATTTAGTTATGAACTTTTTTTTTCTTTAATTCCTCTACCCTCACCTGTGCTAATAAATGAAAACCCCTTGCATATTCAGTGGGAGTTGCAAAGCATATGATTTGTCTTATGCCAGTGCTTCATGAATGCATAAATTCCTCAGAGGTGAAGTATCATTAACAGGCTAACTAGGAGATGAAAACCTAGCACTTCCCAGAAAAAAAGCTTATTAATGTACACAGAATGACTTAAAAGGTATTATAAAGAATCCCCTGCTTTGTTGCATGTTTACAGCATATACAGTATGTGTGTTAAGCTTTTGTTTATTGCCAGAACAATAGAATAGTTTTTTAAATTTTTTTTTGTTTTTTATGAGGAAAGAACTCTACAATACCTTTAGCTATACAGCTAAAACTGATCTGCTTAAGTTAAATATTTATTTCAAAATTCCTAGAAATGGAACAGAATAAGAAAGCTTCCAAAACAAAATGTGATTAATGGCTATATTTACTTTCACACTAACTCAGGCCTCTGTTGCAGAGCATTTCAGATAAAGTATTCTATTTTTGGCAAGTTTTCAGAGAGGTTCAATAAGGTATTAGATATTTTGATAATTATGTACCACAAGTTATCTGTCTGTTAAGTCTAAATACATTCAGAAATTCAGGATTTAACTAAAAGATAATCCTGGAGTCAAACAATGAATATAATAGAGGCTGCTGAAATAAATGTATACTGATGGAAAACCATAAGTGAAATAATGTAAATCAGCTTGCAATTGCTAGTACTTTCAATGAATTTTCATAATTCACTAAGTCTGCTCATAAATGCCTGTCTGTCCATCCTGCATTTTCTTTAAAATCCTACAAATGATGTTTCAAATAAGTGAAAGAATTTGCAGTGTTTCCTTGATGCATAGTACTTTTAGTCAGGGGTTACTTTTTGAATTGTTACTTAGAGTAAATTAGAAAAAAAAATAGTAAAAGAAATTGATAAAAACAAAAGCCAGAAAAATCTGTTATTTTCTACCTCTTAAGTGATGCTGAATAGAATTTTCCTTTAAATGGTACTGAGACAATAATGTATATTTTGTTACATTTTATCAAGAGAGTAAACCAGTCTTGATACGAAAACATCAACAAGAAGATAATCTACCATCTTCCTTGACTATTCTTTTCTATGGTTAATAGAATCACTGTTAAACATATAGACCAGTACTGGCACAGTAATACTTCTTTCTAAAATGTAATGTAAAATGTCACTAAAAAAGCTCAAACGTAGCTGTCTCATGATATCAGCACTAAGAAGATGCCAGTTTAGTAACAGCAGTTCAGACTTCAGCCACTGTTTGGCCAGAACTATTCAAAAGACTATGGTTGAAGTGGCACTCAAACAAGGAACTGAGTAGTTCTCATTTTATGATTTATTTTTAGAGACAGTTTCTACAAACTACCCAGTGTGTTCTGCAATGGTGTGTATTTACAGAGTAATTTGTGTTGATACAGTTTTCCGGAACTATGGAGAATATTTGCAGTCATTGAAGATTTGATGCCTGCTGGACTGCTTCTATTATGATATATCATACATTGAAAGCACAAAGTAGCTAAGGCAGTCCATCAGGGCAAGGGGCCAGCTAGGAGACATAGAGAAGGTTAATGGAAAACAAATAGCTGTGCTCCTTTTTAAACCTTCAGAACCTGTGTCAGCTTATACAAATAGAATGAGAAAGATTTGTGTAAAAATCTGTTGTGACACCAATTTATCTTGGTGCCATTTATTCACTAGTACTGCATGCAGAGATTTCCAGCACAGGGAGCAGGTGGAAGGTCTGATAGTGACAGGCAGTACTTTGCTGAATTGATGGAACAAGGGAGCCATCTGATCATGAACCTACAGCTTTTACAGGTAGCCATATAGTAGAAACATTTGTGCCTGCTGTGAAGCTCTCTGGAGTTGTAATACCGATTAGTAGGGAAGATTTGGAAAGCTGTTAGTGAGACAAACACTAGGACGGTGTTTCACTCTTCAGGCAGGCAATAGAGACACAGAAAAGGGATGGACTGTTCCAATGAGTTGCTTCAAACTAGAGGTTCTATGGAAGACTGTGATGCTTCTGTGAAAAGTCAAGTGGGCAGCTGAGAGGAAAAGCTTCTTAGGATGCTCCCAGGTTATTCAGTGTGGGATCTTGTTTTATAAACAAAATGATTATAGAATTCCCTTCATAAATTGAAGCAAATAGTAAGATTGAGAATGATTGCTTTCTTTTTTATTCTCATAAATACTTAATTTTTAGAAAGAATTCATAGTACAACAAGCCATGGTGAAGCAGAAGAAAACCTAAAAACAAACTGTTTACTGGTCCCACATGACTTTGAGTAATAAGGAAAAGAAGTTTAATTCACAAGTATAATCTGCAGAGAACACTGATGCTACTAAATTTCAAAGTGTAGGTTCCAGATTATCCAAATTATTCCCTGTTAATTCCAGGGCCAGAAAAAGGCAGTATTCTCATAATTTGGATATTAGAAAGATTAGGCACTGGGGTAAAGCAAACAGAGCATTGGAGTTGACTCTTCAATCTTAATTAAGAAAATACTTGGTTTTACAACAAGATTACTCAGATTGAAAAAAATCACAACAGGGAAACTAAAGCAAAAGGAAATCGATAAATTTTGCTCTGTACTGAGATAAATTTGCTAAACTCCTTCAAGAATAATCCTGTGAATGTTCTTGAAAACATATCACTGTTTTTTACCGAACTCTGCAAAATATTTAAAGCAAGGTGTAAGTAATATACATTATTTACACACATACAATAATTTACAAATACCTTTGTAAAAGATTTGTATCATATGTAAAAATACTGAAAATATTGGTGGTTTTCTTGTTCTGTAACAAAACCTGTTACAAAAACTGTAAGAAAACAGTTCAAATATATCTATATATATTTCTTATAGTGATACAGAGCTTCAGACTGGACAGGAAAGGTGCTTCTTGTGATCACCAGATAGTGGTCAATATGCTGTTCCTCTTCACCTTCAAATATCTGTACTTAGAAAAAATCTGCAGTAAAAGGGCAGCCAAGAGCTGAACTCAGCGGAGCAGCAGCAGATCAGCTTGAGGAAGTACCAGCAGATGATGTCAGAATATTTTAGCTTTGAGTGGTAGCCAGTATTTGAGGTCTTGGAGGTTATTTCATGCAGGAAGAAAAATCGGCAAGATACTCATGTATTTTGGTAATTGGGGAAAAACATATTAGTCACCAAAGTTTGGGGTAAAATGCATTTTCTTTACACATGTTCAGATGCATCAGAAACTAAGAGCTGCATGGAAATCAGAGTAGGTTTGAATTAAGATTTACAACCTGAAAGTTTTACTTTCATTATCCATTCAGATAAGACCAGGTATATATTCCTTTCATGGCTGAGTTTATTTTAGCTGTAGCAAAAGTTTAAGGAATATCACTGGTATTTTCCAGTAGGCTGATAAGATTGTTGTGGATTTCCAGCACTCAGCTGTCTGCCCTCCTCCCTGAATAAATAACTCATCTCCAGAAGACTCTTGAAGCTATGATAAACAGAAAAGGTGAAGCAAGCTAATTCAGTAAGCTTAACTGAATGTTTAAGTGAAGACAGCAGTAGGCTATGCAGATTTTAGAATTAATCACTTAAAAGTAGGAAAGTGTTGTTCATTTCTGACATTATTAATGTAAACCCATTCTTCTTTTTGTGCTGTTAAATGTAAAATCATCTTTGAAATCCGGAAAACCTTTTTAATGAAGGTGCAATGGGGAAGTTAAAGAGAAGTGTCTCAGAAAAGGTATTCAAATGGGATTTAAATTGTTATAAAATGTCCAATTTAGAGCATTTTTTTACTTACAAGAGGGGTTGAACCGGTTCACTTGATCCACAGTGTGCAGTAGTCCCTGTTTCTTTTTCAGATGTTGAACACTTTTTATTTTAAAGACTATGCTTGCTTAATACCTTTTAAAACCACAAAAAAACCCGCTATATAGGGCACATGTGAAAATTTGCTCAAGTATAAAAGAGGCAAAAGTTTGCTTTTTGTATATCAAACTATCCTATTTAATCTCTTGGACCCATATGTCTCCCAGATAACTACATTTGGCTGTTAAAGTTTTCAAGGCATAAAGGCTTGTTCCACCTAATGTTTACTGTTTACAACGTAGTGATCTAGCTTCAGAAAGTATTATATGATTCTGTTATGTTTTATGCAGAGAAAAAGGCATCATCTCCAGAGGAGGATTCATTATGACTTTCTTAGAAGGGGATGAATCACCCCCTTGAGTTAGCTGTTTCTCTTCATAAAACATACATTTAGATGACTGATCTTAAATTTCATGAATCCCCTCCCTAATGTCCTTTCACTAAGATATAGAATGCCTTTTTCTTGACATGAAAAAATCCAAGGATAGAAACCCTTTTAGTACATGACAATCAAAAAGTTCTTCATATATCAAGTCAAAACCTCTTGTTTCAATTTGTGATCTCTGTATTTCAAATAAAGTAGGTGAGTATAATTTTTTCTCATTCACAAGAAGTGTACTTCAAATATGTATAATAAATGCCCTTAAGAGAGAAAGTCACAAGGAATTTGAGTGATGATTGTAATTTTTACTCTAAAATAGTGTCACAGCACAAAGACAAGAAGGAAAGTATAGTTCTTTTTTTCTGTCCATTGCCTAATAACTCAGTTTATTACTTTTATTACTCATCCATGTAAGCAATCTGGGTTCTGAATCCTCAAAGAACTCTTCACATGTTTTACATAACTCAGATATTAATAAATTGAGAAATTCAAAGGCGGAGGGACCACAACTCCAGACAGTATCACAAATATTCTCTGCAAGAGCTTTGCTCATTTCCCATTAAATATGGAATAATTTTAACAGACTTGTTACATAGCCTGAAAAACTGAACATAAGGTGGCACTAGATGGAGATTTTCATATCTAAGTCTAGAAACTAATCCAAATAAAACCGTATCCATGAAGTTTGCCTTTCCAAAAGGCCTTGGGTATATTGGTCTTATTGTCTGCATTGATGTCTCTGTATAATGTACAGTTCCTAACTTAGAAAAAAACACCACACTGCTATCATAACTATTTCATACTATTCAGCTACAATTGTGTTTCAGTCATCTTTCCTCACTTGAACACCTGTTTTCCGTGTTTAAATGTGAATGACTGCACTTGCACATAGCACAGAATGTACTTTCTGCAGTACTTGCTCAATTTCAGTAGTCAAGAAAAGCCACCTTCACTCTGAAGTTGCAATCTAGAAATAAATACAATGGAATCATGACTTTCATGCAATATTTAAAGACAAATTGCTTTCTACCACTTCACTTCTTAGAGATATTTGCATACATATCAGTGTATATTGTAGTAATTATAAAATTTATTCCATGTAATGACAAAAAGTATAACTTACATCCTTTTGTATTAATTTATGTACTGTGAGGTACTAATTACTGCCATATAAGACATCTTTGAGTTGAATTCTTGTTTCTGTTTGTATCTTGGATAAATAAGTGCATTTTGAGGTTATTAACCCCTGCAAGGTCGAGGAAAAAAGTATTTCATATGAATCAGGGAAGGATTACAGGTTTTTGTAATTTTTGCTAACTGACATGCATCTTGATGTCATTAACATTCTGATCAACTATTTTGCAATTGCTATTTTTGACGCAATAATTTTGAATTGCTCATGCTTGTTCCACAATTATTTTCTACATCTTATTTTAATTTCCCTTGCTCAGTTTGTTCCCACGGAACTAATTAATATCCTGTCTTATATTTCTATCCTTTTGTCTTAGCATTTCAATTAAAATTCTACCCTGTGTCTTCTTTAATGTATAGCCACACTGCTGTCATCTTATGTCTCTTCCTGCTTGGCTCCTGATCCCAACTTTGGTGCCCAAACTACTTAGTAGGGATAGGCTGGGAGTTTATCAGTCATTCAGCTGACTAAACAGAGAAAAAAAGATATTAAACCTGTGGTGCATCTGTTCTTTCTCACAAAACTTTGCCCCTGTGAGAGCTCTTACTCTCTTTCTTCTTTCTAATTCAGTTGAAATTGCCCTGTAGGTTCAAAAGGGTTTAAGTGAGCCAAATAATGTAACACACTGTTAATCTCATTGGGAAACAAAACTAAAAGCATGTCTCCTGATGAAAAGTGAATCAAATGAAAGCAGGTGTGAATATCACATTGAAAGCTTGTAGTCCTCGAATATGTGTAGATAATGTATGTTTTATGTAAGAAATAATTTTTTTAATGTTTAAGATTTTCTTATATGGAATGGTAAACACAGAAAATCCATATTTGTAATTAGGACAGGCTGTTCTTTTCTTTTACCATAAAGAAACTTGAAATCAAAATATTGCCAATCTTGACAATATAAAATATATTTCATATCTTAAAAAAGGGTATCTTCTGAAACATGATAAATGGTTATATTTTTGTAAAAATAAATAAAATCAAAAATTTATTTGGATTATCACAGAAGATGCAGTTATTTCAATCTGCTGTAGGTTTCCTATAAAGCTTTGTATTGCTTGATATTGCAGTTATATGTCCTTCTAATGAGGTTTAATAATGAATTATCTTTGTTTATTTTTCTTCTTAGTAAAAAAAGCAATTGAACTGAAATCAAGAGGAGTCAAGATGTTGCCCAGCAAAGACAGCAACCACAAAAATTCTGTCTGTAAGTGGTTTATACCCTTATTTGTACTGACTGCATGTATCTTCTGGAAACCCTGTAAATATACAAGTCAAAGAGAGAGATGTTGGGATGCTGTGGTCATAAAATAGTTATTATCCTTTCAATTGCCACTGAATCAGAATTCCACTGATAATACTCTCCTGAGGGTAAAAAGCAATATATGGTGGTGTAAAATCTGAAAAATATGGTATGTAGAAACCCCCCTGCATTTTATATATCACAGTATTTTTGTATATTGGATTATTTAGAGTTCAGAGACACATGGCAAGTTAGGAAATCCAGGCAGAACGGTGCCATATCATCTTCATCATTTCAGTGCAGGGGACAGTGAAGGTATCTGAGAATTTTTTGTTGCCAAATTTATACTTTGTGATCTTTTTTTTCCCCCTCACTCAGTATCACAGCTAAATTCTTCTCTCATCTTGCCATACTATGTCTGGTGACTGCCTCTTTCCAGTCTTGTACAGCAGGGGTTAAGAACTGGTGTAATTCCCAGCTTCTCAAGAAGATGGAGATCACAACATCAGCTTCCTCTCATTGCATGCATAGTGCACTCTGGAATGGCATCTGTTTGGTCCCTTTACACCTTTTTCCCTTTGTAAATTGTAAAGCTAAAATCAAAATGCTGTCTATGGGACTATGAGGTAGTTAGTTTTCGAGCATCACTTTCTCTGAACTGGCATTCTGACTAATATCCTGAGAGCTCTTTCTCCATTAATTAGGACAGTCTTGAATCAAGAAGAAGCACTTAACCCAAAAAACCCCACAAAAATAAAACCACAAAAAAAGCCAGAGGTTAGGCCAGCATTCACACTGAACTCATTAAAAGTGTTAATGTAATGGCTAAGATGTATCCAGATAAATTACTTCCTCATGTAATACCAGTGAAATCAGTGAAGTGAAACCTGTGCTGTGTTTGCCTCGTGTGCTATTCTGCAAGTGCAGAGAATGAGTATCTTGAAAGCTGATGTCTAGGGGATATGTTTTTTTTCTCTGTGTTTCTGTTGTGCATTGTTTAATGCAAAGTGAGTTTTTGGTATGCTCACTGGAACAAAACAGGCATGACAATTTTCTGCTTTAAATATTTCACATTGATGGTGTGGCACTCAAAAGAAACTTTTTGCGCAAGGTGTAGCAGAAAAAGTTGATCCGTCTTTTTGGTGTCTGTATCTGAATGGGTGATTATTTCATTATTTATAAGTTACTTCTGGGAGATGTGTGATCTCTGGTTAAGGACTCAGAGCAGATTCTGTCAAACACCACATGTAATTACAGAAAGTGGAAGGAAGGCTATAGAAGAAATTATTTTAAGGCAGTCTGCTGTTTACTTCAAATGAAAATTACCTTTTTTTTCTTTGTGTTTTGACTTGTAAAACTTTATCATCACATCTGAATTTTTAACATAATTCTAAAAAGTGAACTATTATTACTTTCACATATATAAAGCTTTTAAAAGTTGTAAGATTAAAATACAAAAAATTGGATTCAAATGTATTTTGATGCTCTTTTTGATGTAAGCTTTAAGTATTAAACTATTTATCTTGCCCATACTTATGCAGACAGAAAAGATAACTGGGGATTTGGCTCCAGAGAAATTATAAGAATGGATATTATAATTCAGTGCCAATTAGCAAATTTTTTAGAAAAATATATATGATATACTAACACTTCTCATCATTTTTGCATGCTAGATCTTTTTAATATACTCTCTCTATAAAGCAGAAAGCTTAGTTTTGGATTTTTGGCTTATGGGGGGTAACTGGAATGCAAATATCATCACAACAAGTGCTGTGAGAGCATACCCTATGTATCCAAGGACCTGTAGCTTTCCCACAGCTCTTCCTCCCAAGCAGAACCTGCAAGCAGCTGCAAAAAGCATTTCACAGTGGCACCAGTCTGTTATGATTTATGTAGAAAATGTTACCAGTGTTACCAATGATAATAACATTACTGGTAATTCCTCGTGGAATGCAGAATGGTATTTCAGTATTTCAGTCCTACAGGACTGTACACAGTCATAGCTGATGGTCCTCCTCCTGGACCTGCCTGGATTCCTGGATGCTTTCTTTCAGATCCACCATCCTTTATAAGGAGTCAGATTTTCAGAGGAAGGTGTCCCTATATTGGAAAGAAAATCCATTATTTATTATCCCCAGGGAAATGAGAAGGATTTCCTGTTTTTTTGTTTTGATTTATGCTTTTGGTGTTTTGTTGGTTTTTGTTTTTTTTATAGGGTTTTTGGTTGGTTTTGGGAAATTTTATTGTTTGTTTTTATAGGGTTCAGGGTTTTGTTTGTTTGTTTAGTTGGTTCGTAGGTTTTGTGGGTTTTTTTGTTTTTGATTTTTTTTGGCTTGGTTTATTTGGTTTTGTCTTGGTCATTTTTTTTCTTCTTTGGTACACCTGAAGAAAACAGAACAAGTTCATTTTTTTCCAGACTGTTTTGCTAGGCATTACCCTTTAGCAGTAAGCCAGATGCAGTTGAATTGTCATTAATTTATGCAAGGAAATGGGAAAAGTAAAATTGAAAGTAAAATTGAAGTAAAATTTGGTCATGGTCCCTGGATCCATAACTTGCACTTGGCAAAGGTGAAACTTTTGACTAAAGACTGAACTAGGAAAAAGCACATGGGACAGGCAGTTTTCATGGCTCTAAGTGCTTGTGCTGCCACAAATCCAGTCAACACATTTACCCTTGGTCATCTGAAGTTGATCTCATAGAGGATCAAAGGCAGAGATGTATTTTATGAAACTGCTTAGGGAAAGCAAATCCCTAAGAATACCAACAGATACATCTGTTGGTGCCCATCTGATTAGTTGCAAGTTTAGCCTACTCCCTTTTGTTATCATTCTGATATATATATATGCTATATTCCCAAAGATCCATCTTACTGTCATCACTCATTCCAGCATGAAAACCTGTGGACTCAGTGTCCCTAATAGCTTTGGCCTTTTCTAAAACTGCTATGACTATAGTTTGCATGGTGACTGAATAAATAAAAAATAAAGTTTTGATTGCTGTCTCTTCTATGAGTGTTTTCATGGCAATATTTCTGTCCAGAAAATCTGTCAGAAGGTGATTATTGTATCTAAACATCTTGAGCATTACCTCTACAACAGAGAGATTTTACAGGAGAATCCTGTACATCCAAGAGAAGGAGAACCCTAATGAAGAGAGCTGCAAGGACAGACTATGATTGGGCAGCCATAGTCCTTATAAAGGTCTCATTTTCTAGTCAAATAGAAGATCCTTGTATTTTATCTCTTAAAGTCTAAATACCAGGCAGTTACTGCTGGTCATTATTGCAAAGGATAACAAGTGAGTACAGGTCTTGAGTTCACAGAATAGTGGGAAGGCAGGGCCATAATTGCAGACCTGCTACCTGGCAAATCTTTGTGCTCTCTACAGCCCAGAAACAGAGAAGGGTTAGGAGAGCAGACTGCCTCAGAAGCCCTTAATGCCAGCACCCTCCTGCTGCAGTCACAGGGCAGCCTCACACTTCCACACCTCCTCACCAGCAGGAGGACAGAGCACAAGAATGCATCAAGCTCACAGTAAATGCCAAGGAAATTCAGTGAGGTGAGGCACATCATATCAATTGAAAAATGGAAATGATTATACGGTTTATGGTGTGTGTGCAAATCTGCCAGTGCAGTAATGGTAAGAAAGGAAGGCAGCAGTGAGAAATGAAGTGCCTCAGAGAGCTGATTTCCTGAGTTTGCTCATGTCAAAATGCAGCGTGGTGAGTGGCTTCCTGCCTGAACAGCAAACTACAGGGAATGTCCACAGTCTGAAACAGTCACAAAGATTAACTGACGAGGTCATAGGGATTATTTTTAAAATATGGCATTCATATTGAACCATGTTAACATTTCATAGTTATTACTGAATACTGAGTAACCTAACCTCACTGTGCAAAATGGTGTGTGTGAGCTACCGTTTAACAAAGTGCAAATTCTCTAAGTGCTCACTAAGTAAAAAACTCTTGTACTTCACAAAAGAAATTTCAGGCTTCTGTAGAATTATTTGAAAATGTATTTTAGAATATTAGGAAAACCCATGTTGAATACTTTGAAGATAATGCTTTTAGTGTATGATTAATACACCCTCTGGAACTTGAGTTGCAGAGTTTACCTAAACAGTTCTTCACCCTGAAGATGATAAAAAGAGCTACTTTACAACAATTATTTTTGTGATGTAGAGCCAAAGAACAAATGAGTTTACAGACTAAATATTGATTGGTTGCAGCACATTAAGTTGAATTAATGGCACATGCTGTTGAAACTATAGTGATTAATACCAAAATGGGATTACATTGCTAATTCTGTGCAGGAAAGAATGACAGCAGTCATTATTTATTTTGTTGTTGAGTAACTGAGAAAAATGGCTTAGGATATTGTAACATAAAGTTAAAAATTTTAGGATGAAAATTTGTTGCTTACCAGTACATTCCTCACATTTAAAATAAACTGACAGTGTCATCTTCTTGATGCTTGACTACTGGTAAATGTACTTTGACAGAAGCAAAAGGAAGACTAGTCAAATTTTGTTCTTCATTTAATGAAAGAGTATTTTCCTAAGAAGGACAATATTGGACTAAATAGTTGTATTTAATAGCACAATTTTCTGATTGTTTTGTACTTATACCTTAGAAAAAACAAATTTATTTAAGCACTTTTATACTTTGATCAATAGGTCAATAGATCAATACTTAGAAATCAATTGTAAACCAATGTGTAATCAGCAAACAGATATGACAACTGCTGAAGGTCATCTCAAATTGCAGATATAAAAGGAAAAATTATTACTACTTATTACATTTTTGTAATGAAATTTATATCTTCTCATTATATAAATACCAATTTCTGGTTATTATATTTAAAATTAAGTTATCTTATGCATTTTTCTTCCAAAAAATCTTGCTATTTAATACATTTTTATCATATTTTTCCAAAATTATTTTAGGATCACTGAAAACCTATGTAAAAGTTACATATTATTATTTTAAAAATGCAAATGTAATGGAAAAATTTCCACTAAAAATTCTGTTTGTTTTTTTTTTTGCTTGTATTGCATTGAGTCTTCACCTATAAAAAAACATTTCTTTTTGCATTTGAATTTTATTTGCTATTTCTTGCCTGCCATGTCAGAATCAAATCATGACTGAAAAATACTGTTAAATATTTATTGTTCTGATAGATACCAGCTTCAAATTTAAAAAATTCCAACTACACACCATCAAATCTATCTCACTCATTAAAATTATGCTCTAATCTGCATTAGTTGCATAGATCAAATATAGCATCTCATGTTTTCATTAATTTAAGAAACTTTGTATCAGTGATGGGATCGATCACCAATAAACAGTACAAAGCAAGCTACCCACATAATTTCAGGCAGTTATTATCAAAAGATCCTAGGTTTGGATATTGTGTGCCTAAGTCCTCTTAATAATCAGTCTGGTTTTTGCTGTGAATACTTTAAATATTAGGTGAAGATGCATTTAAAAATAGTGCTAGAAACAAAATACAAACACTAAGATAAAGTAGAGAGACACGATAACTTTTTTTTTTAAAATAAATCTGCTGGAAAGTAGATTTGTTCTCCAGAATTCCAAAGGCCTGTGCCCTTTCAAGAAGCATGAATTTAAAGGCACTGGAGAAATAAATGTAGCATAAATCTCTCTTTTTAATTGGTCTCACTGCCAGCTAAAACAAGTAAAGCAGATGGGAAAATGTTGTAATCTTTTGGGCTTTTATTCTAGGGCACTCAGTAGCGTTTGCAAGTGTTTTGAACAAGACTGTGAGGTGTTGTTTGCCCTGTTCTGACACTCAGCTAATCAGTTTGCCGTAGGTTCCAAATAAAAAAGCAGAGACAAGAGAAAAATGCCAGTATACCGAGAGAAGTACTTTATAAATTTTTGAAGGAAAAATCAGTAGCATTGCATTTTATAGTGTTATCTGCTTTGTGTCATTTAAAAAGAGAAATTTCTAATTGTGGAAATTAGGATTTCCATTTACAAATCTACTGTTTTTCCAAGGCTGCTGTTTCCCAGGCTCTTCATGAAGCGTTGCAACACAAGGGTGAAAACCAACAGGCTTCATCTCTAGCTCTTTTCAGACCTTTAGTTAGCAGCTCTTCAGCATTTTCTGTGTTTAGTGACAGATATATCCCTTCTTTCATGGGGAAAATGGAGGCCTTTGAAATACATATGTTTGAGACTGGGATTCTTCAGAGGAAGACTGTTGTGTTCTAAGCTCAATATGAAGGTGCCGCTTTCTCACTAGTTTCTATTGGAATTCTCTGAATATTTCAGTGTTGTCAGAGGTTACTCTGTTTTTATGTGTTGTGTTATATTATTTTACAGGCACTGAAATGATTCTCATTTTTAAGAGCCCACACAGTATCATGAGCTTTCCAACATTTTCAATCAAGAAAGCTGTTTTTCATTTGTTCAAATCTCACAGCTTGAAAAGGAGAGAACTTTTCAAAATTTGCATTTATATTGTGCATGTCTTCAAATGAGAGGAGGGATTGTTTATAACTTATTAATGTAGTACTTACAAGGTTAGGAAATGCAAGGCTTAAGTGTCTAAGATTTTGTGGGCCTAGCCTATCTGCCAATATGCAATTTAATTTCAAAAAGACCTTTTACAGAAATACTTAAGCATATGTTAATTGTTCAGTTAAAGATAAAGAAAAGAGGGAAGTAATATTTAAAACACTGGCACTTTTATACAACAGGTTAATGGATATATCCTGGAATATTTAATATTAAAATATTCTTGTTATGTATGTCTATGTACACCTACCTGCATACATACATGTAACTGTAAATAAAGCATAATACTTTATATTCCATTACACTATTTACCATATGTCTAGTAAAAGATTAATGACTCTATTTCCCCTTGTTACTGGGTATTATGGTATGAAATTGGGTAATAGGAAAAAATAACTGCTGCATTAACCTCTAACAGTTTTATAAAGCATTAATAAAATAGGAAGGCTAATTACCCTGATATATTTTGTCCTATCATGGACTGCAATAATACAGAGTTGCTCAAGAGTTACAGAGTGGGATTTTGAGAGAAGATTAGTATCCCTGTGCAAGGAAATTTTTCTACAATGCTATTTCACTATATTGTATAAATTGCTTCATAAATCAGGTTACTAAATTATACTTGGTGTTTCTAAATAAGCCCTCATCACAGCAGGAGTTTAAATATCTTTTAAAATACTATGCAAAAATCTTGCTGTGAAAAGAACAACTGCCTAAATATATTTGTGAAGAAAAGCATCCCTTATAGCTACAAGCAAAACAAGGTGCTTCATCAATTATTTAATACATAATTTGCATATATAATTTGTAAAATAACCAGAAGAAAGCTTCTATTAAAATATGTAAAACAAGGTGTAATCTGATTGAATTATGGATGGTTAAAATGAATTGTTATCTAGCTAGGAAGCTGAAACTGCCATTAACTAATTTTCATATACAATTATAGAATGTTACCGATTATTCAAAATGAATGTTCATACTGTAGGCTAAATTGACATTCAATTTTGTTATTTTCAAAGTCAAAGGCTTAAGAATAAGCAACTTGCTTTCAGCAATTACAATTCTGTATAAATTAAATATTCATGCAAAATTTAAATATATACTTTAATATTTTTATATAATTTCCTTGGCTTAAGTTCTAGGTACAGCTCTGTTAAAAACATAGTTGTGGGCAGTAAATTGGTTGGCAAAATGAAGTCTGTGTAGATTCAAATAATGTATTTAAATTATGAAGGCATTCAGAAGTTCTGGGTGGGTCAATTCAGATTTCTAAAACATAAAAAATATGAAAACAGCTTTAATTAAAGAAAGAAGTATTACACTGGTCTATGCAGTGAAGGTATGCTGCAGAATATAGACAGCCTTGCTGTTAAGTCCTTTGGAAGAGTCAGAGACTTCCCACCTCCTGCAAGGGAGGAGGTTGCACTTTCCGCAGGGGCTCACATTGCACTGGTGTATGTGTTGAGATCCTGATTTTATAAATCCTCATTGTGGAGAGTATCTTTAGAATTTGATAGGAGGTCCTGGACTATTTTTCCAGAATTTGTTCTCTACGTTACTAAACACTTTGGAAAATAATTTCACTTTATTGGTGCAGTATCTATAGAGATAGATATATATCTATTGTTAGCCTCTCACACTGGAACGTGTCTATTCCTGCAGCTCTTCTAAGCAGAACTGTGAAGTACCAGTGTCATATATGTTTGGAACAGGGAAGTTTTGTTGGGTGACAGCTAATTTATGACCTTCAGAAGAGTTTGTGTCCAGTACTCCTTCTCCATTTGGAAAAAAGGAAGTAAAAAAATTATACAACACTCTATATTAATTTCCTCAATAATATTAATTTAGGAGCTTAAAATATTTTTTGAATAGGAACAAACACAAGAATAAGGAACTAAAATGGAAATACTTTGGTTTACTTTTGGCAGGAGAGGACTAGTTGCTAGCGGGAGGGGATTATTCGGCATAAGTCTGGTTACTGAAATCATTGGAACAAGTCGTTCTTAAACAAACAAGCAAGCAATAAGACTAGACAGCTATTTATTTTATTTTAAACAAATGGAAAGAAAAATCCTGAAAAATCCAAAACTCACTAAGTTTCTTGGTTGGCATACTTGAAAAAGAAGGGACTGTAAGTGTGGTGCTCTGGCTCGTATGTGTGCTTCTATTGTACAAGCCATCTGAACTCTGGTAAGAGTGACAAGATCAATTTTTCATATATCAAAGCAACGTAAGTTTTAATTCACAGGATGGCAACCAAAAGTTTCATTCTGAAACGCTTTAATCTATCAGGAAATGAGTTTACCCAAAAATCCACATTGTTTCTAATAAAACAAGCAGTTGTTTGATTTCTGTCTGCACTGTCACAATATTTTCTGCTTTAGGCTTCTAACATGAAAGAAGTTCTCCTGCATATGCAAGAGATGTGTCAAAAAAAAAAATCTTCTCTAGTTTAATGCTTTTGAACTGAATTTTGATGCTCAATGCTAGAGGAGCTATAAAGTCAGTGAATTAACAAATTAACAAGAGCAAAACAGTATGGTTTCTCTAAGCCAGCATTTTATGTGACACATATTATTTTATTCAAGAAGCAACTTTTTATTGCCATATCAGCTTTTCTTTCATGTGTTTGAAGTCTTATGGTAAACCTGATTCATACTGAGAAGTCACATTCTTTTCTCAGTTCTACCAGATCTGGTTTTCAGCAGTTTGCAAATGCATCTGCAGTGCAGAACATCAGAGGCTACAATGAAAAGCTCTTATGTTGAGATTAAAAATAGAGCATGAAGGAGCATCAATATACATGCTTGTATATTACTCTGTAGTATCTATGGAATACACTAAAAATTTAATCCACATTTTAGAGTATGAAAGTTCAAAAGCACTTAAAATACAATAAATGATTGTAATTTCTGGTGTAGTCCTCAAACAGAAGTGCTATTGTGTAAGATGGTCTTGGTTTGACAAAGAATGAAGCATTTTGGAAAAGCAGAGCTTGAATCCCACACCACTGTTATACAAAACAGTACATGCCCTCAATTTCAGTCAGGTTTGCAAGAAAATATGTATTTTTTTTCTGTTTTTCGGTCTTTCAGTTCTTATTCTGCCAGTGTTTCTTGTCTTACTGTATGTATTGCATTTTAGCTTTGTTCAGAGCAGGCCATATGATTCCGTGTTTCTTATTTGGGACCAAAACAAGGTTGATAAAAGAGTTGTGTCTGTCATTGAAGAGTGTTTATGCAGTGTTCAGGCTTTTTCTAGATATGTCAGTCTTTCTTTTTCATACTTTCCTTTTTTTTTTTAAATTCTGTCATTACTTTCAAACTATCTGACTGTTACCATTTAAATCCAGCTCTTGTTCTCTCTGTATTTGAATTAGGCAACTGGGTTCCCACTTAGAAAGGCCTGGAAGAAGAGTAGATGACTGCAAGGAAAGATTAGCTCTCAGTTCAACATCTAAACCTGGATATTTATTGGTCGCTAGGAGTGGAGAGTTCTACACACACATCACACTTAAGAGTCTTAGGCTTTGTTAAATTTGGTGTGTATTTGGGAAGTATTGCTTAAACATATTTCTTTCAAACACCTTGAATCGCTGTTTCCCAAAGGACTCACATTTGCTCATTTTTAGTAGATGATGGAAGAGCGAAATGCACATCCTTTACACAAAGGTCACTTTTGCAACAAATACAAGTTTTGAAGGTGGCACTAGTACATTCCCATGGAAAAGGTGATTTTTTTTTGGATTTTTTTTTTCTGTGGAGGGATGTGTTTTCTTTGTGGCTTTCTCAAAAGTGAATACAATCATAATTTCAATTTAATATAATTAAAACAAGAATAAAAAAAAATCCTAAGCAGATGTCTAAGAAAGTCCCAGCTGCCTCTATTTGAAAGTTAAGTACACATGAACAACAAAAAAAAGACATTTCTGAGCGACTTTAAAGCAATTGAAAACATTAACCCTGCCAATAATATTTAACTGTTCTTTTTTCCTGATTTGCCATCCACTAAAGTACATGCCCTAAAATACATATTTAGACATCAGTCTTTAGAGAAGTAATATGCAACCTCACTGATGATCTCCTGAAATATTCACAATGAGTAAGATATTCAGGATGATAAATGCCACATTTATCCGCTAAAGGCATGGGAACTCAAAATTCACCTTTTGAGGGAACCAATAAAGCATATATGTAGAATATAAGGAATGAAACAAAGACTGCTCATTTTCTTGGATAGCTTTATTTAGAGTTTAATAAAAATAAAAAGGTGTGAACTAGCTGTGTCGGTACAGAATAGTTTACTGCAGTCAAAAGTATAGTGTTTACATTATTTCCTCACTCACATATAAGCACTTTCACCCATATGTAGACAAACATTTCTACAAGGTCTAAACCCCTATCATTCTCCCTGGTAAACAGTCATTTAGCTTGTTTCAGTGTGTGCTGGTGTGAGAGAACACAGTAGACTCTCTTTTCCTTCTTTGCTGCTTATTCTTACACCTTCTTTAATTAGTGAAAACTCTTCAGTAGACTCTTTGGCACTCATTTTGTTGGTAGAAGTTGCCTCAAGCCTTGCAATTCTGTTCTCTTTTCGAGTTTTGCTGCCTCTTGCTGACACTATATGGAAGAGGCACTCATAAGCTTTCTGAAAAAGACATCTAAGCTGGAACTAACAGGGGATATAGATAAAGAGAAAGCCTCTCTTGGTGAAGAAACTAATGTAATAAATATTGAGGAATCCATTCAGTGCCAGTAGCAGGTAAGCAAGATGCAGCTTGAGCTGCAGGTGGAGCTCTAGTGGTAGAGCCCCAAAAAAACTGGGCAAATACATTTTTCAAATAAAAGGCATGGGGACCTGTGACCCAGCCAGGGGACCGGACACTCAGAGACATGGCAAGAGCTGAGGACTGTGCTGGAACAGCCCAGAGGTTGGGATGTGAGGGTATAAAAGCCCTGGGAATTACTTTTTTCAGGGTCCCTCCTCAGACACATCAGGTCGAGATGATAATCTGTTGTTGCACAATGATGAAATTATTTTAAGGATCCAGGTCTGAGACTCTGCTGTGGGAAACCAGGGGTTGAACCAGTGGGAAAACCTGGTCTGACTGTGTGAGAGTTGGGTGTGCAGGGAGAGAAACAGGAACCTGTCGGATCATTGGAGCTGCCCCCTGTGAAGGGGCTTCAGTCCCTGCTGTGAAAGTCTCTGGTGGTGGGAGTGTGACTGCCAGAGTGCGGCTCCTGTGTTTCCTTAACAATAAAAATGTAAAAACAGGAAAATTGTGCTTAATTCAGACAACAATTGTGTGTAATTCAGATGACAAAACCTTTTGGATGAAAATTGGAAAGAGATGTTAAGGGGATGTGACACAATTTGTTCTAACAGCAAGCTTATTAACACTTCATGCTTAAAATGCTGTTCTCTACCAACTAATAGAAAGAGCCCATCTGCTGCACACCAGCTAATTAAAGCTCATAAGGAAAAATTCTTGGCAAAAGGAGAAGAGACAAATCTGCCCTGTTAGATGGAATTGGATTATGGTTTTGGAATTCTCCAGTTCTGTTGCAGCTATTTTGTATTCCATATCAACACATTATACATGTTAAATGCAAGTATAACAGTCCTATTACTCTACTTGGATTTCTACAGTTTAAAGCATTTCTAAGACGACTATTCTGTCTAGCAGTAAA
The DNA here is from genome assembly GCF_001522545.3 of Parus major. Lineage (NCBI taxonomy): Eukaryota > Metazoa > Chordata > Aves > Passeriformes > Paridae > Parus > Parus major. The sequence goes on from NC_031770.1 coordinate 91,514,375, forward strand.
TATTTCAGCCCTCTTTCTCTTGACACTTTTTGTAATGACAGCATGATAATCATACATATCTAGGAAAAACATAGTCATTTTCTCTCATAAAAAGGAGAAACATCTCAATGAGTGACATTGTTTTTATTAAAGCCTTATAGTTTTTAAAGAAGTTATTACTTGTTTCTCACAAAAATATATTTGCATTATACTACATATATATTACATATATATACATTATATTACAATAATAGTTTTGGCAAAAGTCCAAGCTTAGTCCTAATTTTCACATTGTTGGGAATTTTTTATCCATGCCCATCAGCAGTTCTGGCTAATGGTATAGGTAATCTGTGTTTGAGAGAACAATAGAGTTATAATTTTTTTCTTTTATCTTTGATTTCTTGTATAGACAGAATGAAAGATTTGTTGAGATAGTTGGGTAATATTATGCAATTTAAACTGTTGCTTAAAGAGTTACACATTATCTTGCTCTCCCTTAATAATAAGATAATTTTCTTTCTATTTCTTTTGTCTGTACAGTAGAGGCTGAAAACTCTTTAATTGACAGAGGCTCAGCTAGAATTCATGGATGCCTCCTGAGCCCCTGCTGTGTTTTCCCACCCTTTGCAAATAACACTGCTGTGGGTAACAAATTCCCCTGGATTAGGGGAGTAGCAGGATTAGCTTTAATACTGGTGGGATGTCATCAAATCTCTGTAGCCAGTAATACACAGAGTACTCAAAAGTAATTATAGTTGTTAATGTTTAAAAGCTGTAGAAGTGGTCATATGAATAGGTTTAGCACATGGATTATATGAATGGCTCTTCATGGATACAGAAAACAAGAAAAAAGGACCAAAATATCTTTTACAAGAGTGTTAAAGGTCAAAACTTTTTCTGTTTTAAAGGGTCGATCTGTATAATATCAGATAACAGAGTCACTTCTTAGTTAAAAAGTCACTTCGTAGTTAAAAACTACTAGAAAAAGTAGTTTTTAACATAAAAAAAATATTTTCCTCTGTCATTATTCTAAAATGATGGTTGATTAAATTGGTTGTGCTAAAGCTTTAACTTTGGAAAAAAAAAATAAAATTCAGTCTAAAACATAAATTTATTATTGAGATTTACAGAGCACAGGATAGAGGGGCTTATGCTGAGAGCATTGAGTAGCCCTATCTGTCACATTGTAATCAGCTGTATATTGAATTATATTTTTCCAAAGAAATTCAAATAAAACAAATACTATTCATACATACATATTAGAAATTAATTATTAAAGGGTTTTAACTTGTGGCCTTTTAAAAAAAAGTCAAATTCCATTTCATTTATTTGAATTCCATTTCTATTGATTTTAACTAGAAAAAAAATCCTCATAAAAGCTTAACTATAATGGCTTGAATAGTTGTACAGTTATTTAGAATTCCCCATAGACAAAGGGCTGCACACCATTACCTGTAACTGTTCAGTTGAAGAAAAGCAACAACTTTGTATCCAAAAGAAAGGGCTTTTGGGACCTCATGAAACAATATACATGCAGTATCAGTACAAAATATGTGCCCCTTGTTTCTCACAGTTATACCTTGCTGTCATAAAGCAGAGAAGCTCAGTTTTCAATACAATGGTGATTGCATCAAAGATTCACAGCGTGTTTACAACAGAGAAAAAATATCTCACAACTCCCCCACCCCCACCAAAAAAATACCCTAACCAAAACAAAACAAAAAAACCCACCTGATACCTGAGTAGAAATTATGGTTTGAAGGAAATAATCTGGCAGCAATAAGTCTTTTCTTAAATACATGTTTATATTCTTCACAAAATGGAGCACTTCTGAGAAAGATGGCAAAATAGAAGAAAATTATTAATTGAGATGTTAAGACTAAAAATTGATGTTGTAGTTCACATGCTTAATTTTTGACATGGGATCTTTGTTAGCCTGTGTCTTATAACAGAAAAATGTTGGCAAAATTGATGTTATATGTACAACACTAGTTTCTATGCCAAAGCTGCGTTCAACAGGGAATACTACAGAGAGTGTTATTTTGTGACAGTCATGTAGTGGACCCTTGTTTTAAATATATAAGGAGTAAAAATGCTTATGAAGAAGAGAAGTAAAAATACCTGATATTAGAACCCTTCCACAGAATTGAAAAAGCAAAGATGACTTAAAATCTCTCCTATTAATACTGTTTAAGTAAAAAGATTAGTTTACATAATGATAATTTAAACTTGTGGGTCATAAGAATTGCTGAGGCCTCTGTGATGCTTATCTTTGGGTTGCAGAGTCCAAATGAACATAGTATGTGTATGTACTACAAGTTGACTATTACTTTTCATCAAACTGAAATTTTCCATTTTTGATTGTACTGTTCCCTGGAATATAGTATGTTACAGAGTAATATTTTAGATTTTCTTACATAATTGATTCTATTTACCCTAAAGATATTTATTTAAAAACATATTAGAGCTGAACAAAAGATTTTGGTGCCACTCCTCCTGAGACAATGTCCTAACCAGCATTACATTATAAGCAAATATTAAGATGGGCTAAACCATCATTGAATTACTGTAAAGTCTACCTGAACTTCAGTAAATCTTTCAATACTGTCTCCCATGGACAGTCCATTAGCAGCCCATGCCTCTGAAGGTACACTCTTCACTGTCTGGGCTCAGAGAGTGGTGGTGGCTGACAACCAGCTGGCAGCCAGTCACAAGTGGTGTCCCAGGGTTTAGTATTGAGGCCAATCCTGTTTAATATCTTCATTGATTATCTGGGTGAGAGGATCAAGTGCTTTGCAGACAACACCATATTGGGCTGGAGTGTTGACTGAGGGATCTGAACAGTCTGGACCAACGGTCTGAAGTTCAACAAGACCAAGTGCCAGGTCATGCACTTGGGTCACAACAACCCCTGCGGTGCTACAGGCTGGAGGCAGAGTGGTTGGCAAAGCTGCCAGTCAGAAAAGGACCTGGGGCTGCTGGTCCTCAGCCAGTTGAACATGAGACAGTGTGTGCCCAAGTGGCACATAAGGCCAGTGACATTCTGGCTTGTATCAGAAATAGCAGTGTGTCCAGAGGAGAAGAACAACAAGGCTGATGATATGTCCAGAGAATGAGTCATATGAGGAGCAGCTGAGGGGGATGGGGTTGTTTAGCCTGTAGAAAAAGAAGCTCAGGAGAGACCTTAACACTGTCCACAACTTACTGAAAGGAGGCTGGAGCCAGGTGGGAGTCAGTTTCTTCTCCCAGGCAACCAGCACTAGGACAAGAGGAAATGGGCACAAGCGGTTCCAGGGGAGATTCAGGTCAAACATCAGGAAGAATTTGTTCATGAAAGAGAATTTGGGCACTGGAATGGTCTTCCCAGGGAGGTAGTGGAGTCACCATCCCTGGAAATGACTGAATATGGCATTTAGTGCTATGGTTGAGTTGACAAGGTGTAGTTCAGTCAAAGATTCAACTGAATGATCCTGGAGATCTTTCTCTAACATTTATGATTCTATGACTCTATAAAATGAACATGTAGGAGCTGAACTTCTTAGTATTTTTGCCTATCACTTTTGCTTTCTTGTATGCACAAAGATATTTATGTAGAGTTGCTTTTTTGGGTTTTTTTTAGTTTGCTTCTTTTCTCTGAAGAAGCCTTGCACATACCTTGTGTTGGGGGTTAGGTGTCTCTCCTTTTGTTCCTTCTCACCTATAGAATTTTCCCCATTAATTGCAGGGAAACCTGACTGATAGTACTTATTGGGTGCTTGACAAAATAGAGTTTGGCTGGGCCCAGGGGGAAAGGGGGCAGGTAAAATGGAGGGTGGGGGCAGCTGCTAGTGGGCTCGTTTCTTTGGCTTCAGAGTAGGACACACTCAGAGATGTTGTTCCTTGGGGAAAGGAATTCACCATAACCCAGACAACTGCTGTTGCTGCTGCTTCTTCTTCTTCTCCTCTTCTTCTTCTTCTTCTTTTTCTTCTCCTTCTCCTTCTCCTTCTCCTTCTCCTTCTCCTTCTCCTTCTCCTTCTCCTTCTCCTTCTCCTTCTCCTTCTCCTTCTCCTTCTCCTTCTC